>NC_044501.1:44813738-44886238 GCF_902362185.1 Chanos chanos | reverse complement strand
TTCATTTTATTTTGGTGCACAACAAGAGTAATTCTGCCATCTGTCCATATCTGTCCCCAGTGAACAGTGATTTTTTAATTAGTAAATGCCCTTTGTGATTTCAAAATCACATCAATAATTCCTCAAAGGGAAGCTCAGCATTGCTAACAGTAAATTTATTTTCACTAACATATTTTTATCTCCAGTACAATCTTAACAGTACTAACCAGTTAAAAAAAATTAAATTAAAAACAGGGTAACCTAAGGGTATCTATTATAGTAAACCCCCTTTCAATAAGGACAAACTTTGCTTTTATTTCAAAACATTACCACACCACAGTGGTGAAAAAAAAATAGAAAGGAACATGAAAAAAGAAAGTATTAAGGTTCTTTTCCATTGAACCTATAGACTAAGATACACAGACAAGAGGAGGAGATTAAGGAGGTATTTGAGGCTTTGATGGCAGCAGTGAAGGAGGCCCAGAAAGAGGCGCTAGAACCTTTTGAAGAGAGGAGGAGATGCATAGAAGAAGACGTTGAGGAGCTGACCACCGATCTGAAGAGGGAGATCAGTGAATGCACTGAGATCATCGATGAAATAGATCGAATCACTTATGTTGAGGACCATGTTCACTTCCTGCAGGTGAAGAAGCAATCAAAATTAAATTAAACTGATTAAAATGAAATGAAACCCCTAATGTTTGGGATGAAAAGAATGTTTACTAATATTTGGAATTAAAGAACTGTTCACTAATATTTGAGATTAAATGAGTGTTGACATGCTAAAGAGTTTATTTAGTTGTTGTTATTTTCACATATAGCATTAAAAAACAGACTCAGTGGCCAGTTCAGTAGGCACAGTGCTCCTGTGATGAGTTTCGTATTGCTTCAGTAGGGCAGTAAGATCCTCTGTTTTGGTATGTGAAGCAGACATCCAGTTACCATTTGAGTATAGATTGGAGTATGTAAAACAAGTGACAAGTGAATTTGTATAGAATATGATCACTGGTGTCAGGCAGGCCAGGACCAGACTCTTAAATATGGATACACATCCAGGTTTTTTGTGTACAATACTAGCTTTAAAAAGCATGTAAGGAAAAAATGTCAGAGTGCTCAACTCTTCAGGTTTTTGTCCTGGACATGAACCCACCAGATTACACTTCACTGAAAACAAGAGCAAGTAGCTCCAATGGGCACATGATCTCCAACACTTCGTATAAGAATGGAAAGAATGAGTATAAGAATGAGTATAAGAATGGAGAAACATCGCCTGTTTTCACAAATCCTGGATTATGTCCCATGGTACAGATAACAGAGTCAGGATTTGGCATATGAATCCATGAACCCCTGCTGCCAGGCGTCCACTGTTCAGGTTGTTAATGGTGGTGTGAGGTTGTTTGGTGAGACATTGTGAGGATTGTTTTCCTTGATTTCACTTGATATTAGGCCCTGTGTTATCATCCAAACAATGGTGGAACACCACGAGTTGTCTGAACATTGTAACTGACAATCTTTCCTTAAAGGCCTACTGTTCACACCTCTTCACATGCACACCTCTAACAGGATAACATATTGTATCTCAAAGTACATTTCATCTCTAAATAGTTCCACGAACATGACAGTCATTTCACTTTACTCAAGTGGTCTGGACAGTCCCTACAACTTAACCCATCAGAGTGTTGAGGACTAGACAGAACAGGCTTCTTTCAGTGTAATTATTTCATCGTTCAGTCTGTAGCAGTGACAGGATGCCAAAGAGGCAGTGCTGAGTGTATATTTTTCAATTTGGAGCTTGATAAGAACTGAAGTTTTACTGAGTAAGTCTGATTGAACTGATGTTCTAGAAGTCTCTGAAATCTTTTCTTTTTCATCTCGTCTATGCTTTCCTGTAGAGTTACCCATCGATGCCTGAGAACTGTAGAGAGTGGACAGATGTGTCTGTTAATGTTGAGTTAACTTTTGGGTCCATGCAGAAAAGCTTGGTGGTCATGAGAGCTAAGATTGACGCAGAACTTGAGAAACTCTCCTGCCTTGGTGAGTGAGAAAATGAAAATCACCTGAATTCAGTATTACTGAACAATTTATTATGACAGAAGAGGTAAAATGATTAAACTTTTTTTCCCCCTTTTTTTCAATCACCAGAAATTGGGAAGATCAGGAAGTTTGCAGGTGTGTCCTTGTTTCAGTTCAGACCTACCTATCTTTACAATTTTTTTTCTTTTTTCTTAGAAAAAGAGTACTTCATTTCTTTAATTCCATAACAATCTAAACTTTGTTCAAATTCTTTTTTGCTCTCCTGTAGCTGATGTTACTTTTGACCCAGATACAGCAAATGCTCAGCTAGTTCTGTCAGATGATGGAAAGGAAGTGAGAGATGGAGGAATCAAACAAGATTTCCCAGACAACGATGAAAGATACGACTTGTTCGGCTGTGTCCTGGGTCAGAACCAGCTGACCTCTGGCAGGGCTTACTGGGAGGTTGATGTCTGGGAAAAGACAGGATGGGATCTGGGCGTGGCAGTTGAGGATGCCAACAGAAAGGGCAAGATCTCCCTAAAACCCAGTCAGGGTTACTGGGCCATTGTGCATTGTAATGAGAATCTATACTGTGCCCTTGAGGATCCTCCTGTCCGTCTCCCTGTCCCAGAGAAAGTCCAGAGAGTGGGGGTGTTTGTGGACTATGAGGAGGGTCTGGTGTCCTTCTATAATGTGGAGGCCAGATCACATATTTACACCTTCACTGACTGCAACTTCAGGGACATTCTCCGCCCATATTTCAGCCCCCATTTTTGCCAAAGTGGGAGAAACTCAAGTCCATTGGTCATCTGTCCTGTCAGTCAGAATGACTGACATGCAAGTTGAGAGCTATTATGTAAGGCCAAATAGACAGCTTGAGGCTTTCTGATCTTGATTTCTTGACCCTCATGAGTTGAGTAACTAAGAGTCATTAAGTTTCATTTTACATTTTCCCAATATTATTCTTAAAAATGTATACATATATGTATATTTCAGTGGTTGGTACCAAGGCTACTTTTTTCCAAAAAAAAAAAAAAAAATCTTGTACATGTTTATGCTTTATTACAGAAATTCAGTCATTTCATATTCCAATGAATGATTGGAAGGTTACATGAATTTTCATATTTAAATATGTTTATGTTCCCAAAAAGAAGCATATGGATGTTTTATGTTTTTGACAATCATCTCTGCAAACTAATAAAATTACTGTTAAACAGATTAAACAGTAGTATTTTTATTATTTTGAAATGTTACTTTTAGATTTATAATGTTCATTTTCTATAAAATATATTTTAATGTAATGTTATTTCACATGACATCAATATTTATTCTTGGCCCTCCAACCAGATGAAGTTTTGGCCCTTCATGGGAGAGAATTTGGGCACCTCTGATTCAGATATTCATGCAGCTACCTCCTCTGCTCGTGCCAAACACGGAGGCACCTAAACCAGCCAAACGACATCAACGAAACAACGCTGTGGGTTTTACCGACAAACTACAAACATCGTCATTTTGTTTTCAGATAAGTGATCACTCACGAATTTCATTAGTAACAGTGTTGTGCACTTGTGTATTTTTACGAAGGAGGACATCTAAATCTACTTAACTAAAGTACAGATACATGAAAAATGTACTGAAGTACAGTAACGAAGTACTTGTACTTCGTTACATTCCACCAATGACTATGACAACGTTACACTCTTCTCTCAAGTCAGATAGGTAGTCAATTTATCAACCAGTCATATATTGGCATTAGCAAGCTAGTTCGCAGATGTAAGCATTCATGGGGAGAGTAAACATGGCATATTCAAAATTGTCCAATACCCAGAAAAGAAAGGTTGATGGTGAAAAACTGGCTGTTTAAGACCGAATGGCCTGAAAATACGCGTTCAAAATCCCCAAGGAAAGCCTGAAACCAACGTGTTTGATTTGTTATGAGACGGTGGCCAATGTGGGCTACATTTTGAACAGGCGGAAGTGTGTCAAGGGCACGCAGTGGCACAGTGGGTGGCCCCGTCGCCTTACAGCAGGAAGGGTCCTGGGTCTGATTCCCCACTTGGCCCTTTCTCCCACGGTCCAAAGACATGCGGGTCAGGCGAATTGGAGACACTAGGTGTGCATGTGTTTGTCTGTGTGTCTACCTTGTGATGGACTGGCGACCTGTCCAGGGTCGGGATAGGATAGGCTCCAGCAACGCCCCCCCCCCCCCCCCCCCCCCCCCCCCCCGACCCTAATTAGGATAAGTGGCTTAGTGAGCGAGAGGGGAGTCCTGTCCTGTCTTTTTCCATGTGCATTCACTCATGAGCATGAACCAACAGTTAAAACTGTGAAAATGAACTTGTCTCAATCAGTTTGCCTTGAACATGACCGTTGGAAGGTGAGGAACCCAGTGTAATATGTTGTCAAAATGAAAAACTTGTACACGGGCTGAGACAACTAATTTATTTTAACTTGTCAAGTTAAATCACATGACCTGGCATTTGTTTATACATGAACCCAAGTTTTGACTATGCAAAACAGTCTCCAGAGACTTGCTGTGTAATAACATCTATAGAGTGGTTGATCTGGCATCAGTGCATTGAATAAACAGTTATATGTGGTCAGGTTCACTGTGGAACATCTTGGGTCTGACATTAACAGCACTGTTTCCGTACCATGCATGGCCACAAAAGAACAAGCTGAATTTGAAACTGTTGTTGTAAAAGGCTTGGTGAGAGACACCTCAGAGCCATCAAAAATGGGAAGAGTCGACCCAGCCTGTGTCTTGTCTTGTCTTTTTTTTTCTTTCTTTTTTTTTTTTTTTAGCTCTGAACAACAAGCACACAATATGGTCTTTACTATGAGCAGAGAGAGGAAGACAGAAAGCCTGGCATGGTCAGCAGACCTCACTCCTGTGTCATCACCTGTGTGTGTATGAGTGTGAGTGTGTTTTCGGATCATATCCTACATGGGGAAAAAAAATCATGCAAATTACTTTTTCTGCAGTCAGGTAACAGGAAGAGAGGGAACCTTACATACAATGAGAAGCAGAGAAGCTGGAGACAGGTACGCGCCTAAGTAGAGAGAGAGAGTGAGAAGAACACATTTCGCAAGCAGGTTGTTGTTTCTTTTAACTGTTATATCAGTTAGTAGTTACAATCAGGACTGATGACTTCTTTTTATGAAACCGGACTGCTTTTCATGAAGCTTGCTGAACTGCAGTTGTAGTCCTTTTGTGTAGTCTATGTAAAACATGAAATTAACAATGTATTCTAAATAGTTGTAACACAGGCAGGTTCTGTTCATAGATATTGTTTAAAAACAACATTTGATCACGACAGTATAAAATATTTCTCATAAGTATCACATCTCGCTCTGTGCTGAAGTAGAACACAGTTTGAGATAAAGCCAAGACGTTTTTTGTCTAGTCGTACATGTGTGATTTCTTTTATTTTTCAGTACGTATTTGCTCATAACATGCAATGGGTTGCATCGTACTGATTATTGGCCGAGAGCCCATAGCTTCTTCTCCACTTCCTCTTGTTTCGTGTCTGGTTGCTGCAGCTGTGTTTTGGAACAAGACTTTGTTTGTTCGTAGGTCATAAAGCTAAGCGGAAATAAACAGGAAAAGTATACACTACCTCTTTGTGGCAAAAATAAACATCTAAAAGCCAATGGCTTGTTCCACTGAACTTTTCCACGAGATGCTTAACAGCCCACTGGATTTTATATAGGCTGGTCAGTTGAAGTTGTGGAGACACAGACTTCTAAGAGCATGCAGACTAAGGATATATAGATAGGCACTGAGGGTGATTCAGAGGTTTGATGGTGTGGTCTGTTTTCCGTCTGCTGCTAATTGTCTTGGGAAGTGTACCAGTGTCACCATAGCAGTTACATGAGCGCCGCCGCTGAAGTAAACATGTTCAGACGCCCTAAGTGTTCAATATAAGGTTCATGGACAGAAATGTTAATGTAGGAATGGCCGGTCGATGACATCTGTTTGGCAGACTGAAAAATGCCGATGTCTAACATTTAGAACAAAACAATACAAATCAAGACATGAACATTGCAGCATGAAATCGTGTTAAGCCCGATCCTCTTTGAAGCAGCGTGTAACATTTGTAATGAAGTGAAATTGGCACTTTTCATTTTGTTACCATCCCTGTGTATATAATGAAAGCACTAAAACGGACCTGTCTGTTATTTAGATCCATCAGAGATGATTCACAGTATGCATTTCGTCCTCCTTATATCAGGTCAGTGTGTGTGTGTGTGTGTGTGTGTGTGTGTGTGTGTGTGTGTGCATGTGTGCATGCATGCAATGTAACATTCTTAAAACTAAGGTTAGGCCTTTTTACAATGTAATATGTGGCTTGAATGTAATATAACTAGTACACAGTTACTTTAGCAGCACTCCTAACAAAGAACAACTAATGCTTTCATATTTGTAGTTGCTGTAATAATTAAGCCTCTGGATGGGTAAAAGTAGTTATGATCCATTTACTGAGACCAAATAGCAGTAAGCTTGCTAATTTATGGTTGTTTTCTGAAAAATATATCTATTTTCGTGTTCCTTTGTGCATAGATTATGTATCTTTCAACACATGATAGTTGTGATAATATTGTTCTGTACAGGACTCTTCATGCTGTCTGCATGTGTTCCTCGTCAGTATCACTTTGTGACTGAGTTAAAGACCTGGACTGAAGCACAGACATACTGCAGACAGCACTACACTGACCTGGCCACTATTGACAACCAAGAGGACACAGATGAGCTGATTAACACTGTTAAAGGAGATGTTGAGCGTGTTTGGATTGGACTGGAGAAGAGTGGTGATATGAGGTGGCAGTGGTCTCTGGGAGATCCAGCATTCTACAGAGAGGGAGAAATGGAGTTTAGACAGTGGGATCACAATCAACCAGATGATACTAAAGATTGTGTGTGGATGCAGAAAGGGAAATGGCATGACGATGATTGTACATATAATTACGTCTTCCTCTGCTATGATGGTGAGAAGAAATATCTGTTGATTATAATGAAAGTCAGAAAACACCGAAAGATGTACAGGAAAACTGCGTTGGCTAGTTTGATTGTAATGAGCAGGGATGCATTCATGATATCTCAAACAGCTACTCAAAAAGTTAACGATATGTAGGCATGTGGGCCATGGAAGAAAACTATGTGTTACATATCGAGTCACCTTTCTTGATAAGTCGCACATTTTGCCTGGCCTCTCGTTGGATCATCTTTATGTGAGGCCAGGCTTCTCTCTAAACAATTAAATGTTGCCTTGTTATTAATCTACTCTTTATCCCAATGCGTAGAAAACTCAGATAAGAAATACATACTGATCAATGAAAGGAGAACCTGGAGAAAAGCTCAGAGCTACTGCAGAGAACATCATACAGACCTGGTCAGTGTGAGGAACCAGACTGAGAATGACATGATATGGAATTCAGTGAAGTTGGAGAACCAGCGTACAGGGTGGGGCGGAGAGACACGTGGGGACAGCGGAGAAGATGGTCGTGATGTGGCCTGGATCGGCCTGTTCAGAGACTCCTGGAGATGGTCAGATCGGAGTAACTCCTCGTTCAGATACTGGAAATCAGAGGTGCCTGATAATGATGGAGGTAATGAAAATTGTGCTGTGGTTTGGCTGAATAATAAGAAATACTGGGGCGACAGAGGATGTTCAGAGAGAAATAAATTTGTCTGTTATGAAGGTGAGAAGACCTGTCCACTGTTTACAATTTTCATGAAATCTGTTACTGTTACTAATTTTTTTATTAAGAGTTAAATATGATAATATATATCATGTTAAGCATTCTTCGTGACTGATTTCTAGACAAACTGATCCTGATCAATGAGTCTCTGACCTGGGGTGAAGCTCTGAATTACTGCAGAGAGCATCATGTGGACCTGGTCTCAGTTCACTCAGAGAAGATCCAGAACAAGGTGAAAGCGGTGGTTGAAAAGGCCTCCACTGCTAATGTGTGGCTGGGCTTACGTTACAGCTGCACTCTGGGCTTCTGGTTTTGGGTGAGTGGAGAATCTTCCTGCTACCAGAACTGGGCTCCAGGGAATGGAACTGTGGTGGAGGAGTGTGTAAATGAAGGAAGAACTGGAGCGGTTGAGTCTGGAGGAAACAAAAAATGGATCAGCCTTCCTGAGAATACCAGACTGAACTTCATCTGCAGCAACTATAAAGGTAAGTGTGTGTGTGTGTGTGTGTGTGTCTGTGTGTGTGTGTGTGTGTGTGTGTGTGTGTGGTGCTTAAACATTCTGTCATGCTGGTATTTATTCTTTCTCTGTTTTATAGAAGTCTGAACAGAACAGTGGAGATCAGCTGGACCTTCTAACATCAGCCTCCATGTCAGATGAGATGAATGTGTGACTTTTATTTTAATTTATATCTTTCTATAATCACCCTTAGCAGCACACATTTGATTACTGCGTTTGTGTTTCTGTGATAACTTCTATTTATTTGGCGCACTTAAGGGGTTGATTCCTTTTAGGTTAAATTTATATGTTTCTTTTTTTAAATTTGCATATTAATGTTGATGTTGTACAATACTCTGCACTTTCTTACTCTCAGCCTTGTTAAAAAATAATTTTGAATCATATTATTAATATAAATGAAAAGTTTGCCTTTTGCTTGTGTAAAAAAATAAATGTGATATTTCATCATATCAGCTAATTGGACTGGGCTGTGTTAAGTTCACTTTATTTACAATTTAACATTATCGCATATGAGAAACGTTCTATGCCTTACTGATCACTGTCTCGGCTGTATATGCTGCCATGTACACAGCTTGTACAGCTGGCATCAGAGCCCTCTAGTGGTCATGATACATCAAAGCATTTGTCTTTTTCACTATGAAATCCCTTTAAAAAAAAAAAAAACAATTCTGTAATTTGACAAAAAACAATTCTGTGATTTGTTACAATCACACTGGCTATCTACGTCAGAATTGTTTATGAAACAGTAGCTTGTACTTTCACAGTGTCTGAACAATAAGCTCATTTTATTCTTCAACATCTCGCATCTGCTCAGCAGCAAACTGTTTTTATTCTGCTTAACCTGCAATAAAGAAATCGTTTTGCAACAAGAAGTCAACAAACAAATCAATATCTGTGTCTTATTACTACAGTGATCTCTGACCATCTACTCACTCTCTAGTTGAAATTCAGTTTATTCGCTGCTGATGTCAGACGGTCATGATTTGCATTTCTGATCTGGTGTGAAGACAGCGGCAGGCTGGATTCCCTTGCCCGCCCACTGATAATTTACTGAACATTTCCGATAGTATCTCTCTGCAGAGCTGCAGTTTTACGCCTAATAGCAGTTTCAGGCCAGTAGCATAGCGGTATAATACTCAGCAGTGATCGGTTAATTTTTCTAAAAAAAATAAATAAAACGTAAGAAGAGGCTAAGTGGGCGTGAACCAAGCCTGGCTTCCTCTCGGCGGCATGAAATGTACATGCAAGCCTACTGTAAAGCGAGAAACGTACAACGATATGACATACAAGGTGTTTCCTCTCACCATAGTCACCGTAAAAATATAATATAAGCTACAAAATCAAAATGGAATATAATCACATGAAAAGTTTCATTAAAATTGATTTCACGTGGTGTTATTCTTATAGAGATTTTCACGTCTCAAGTCATTTAATCCTGAGGGAGCCTGGATCCTCCTGGCGTCCGCTAGGAGTCGTCACTGCAAAGGCCGCTGCTGGGGGATGAGATAGCTTGTGTCTGAAGCTCTCGTCTGGATTCCGCATGAAACAACGGCCAGATCATCCTGCCGGAGGAAGAAGCATTCCAGATCTTCTGGTGGCACTGGAGCTATGTGTTCCAACAGCCTTAAATCCTTGGGGATTCTTTGAGTCTTACATAGCTGGTGGACAATCAAGATACAGTACTAGTCAAAAGTTTAGATCCACTCTCTCAGAATGGGAAAGTGTGTCCAAACTTCTTACTGGTACTGTATGGAAAAAAGAGCGGTGATATCTGCGTAGTGTTTGGGGTTCCCATGGATTTGAAAGCCTTTTTCAGTAATGTGACGTGTCATAGCCTGAACGCAAAATTTCTGAAATTGTGTATCAGCCAGTCAGGTAGCGCTTCGTTCATGAATACTGATGTGTTTCCAAAAGTTTCGCTGTGTCTCTGTGTCCCCTCTCATCTCTGGATGACTAAAAAGTGACACTTTCACATGCTCACTGAGTCTTATTTCACTGTCAAGCTGAGGCTAAGTTTCTCTCTTCAAGACTGCTTCTCTGCAAAAAAGTGAGAAATGACAAAACAGTTACTTTTTTTTTTAAAGTTATTTTGCGTTTTGCCAAAATGTCAGATGCAACTTAAGCCTGATAACTAAGCCTAACAACTTAAAACAACTTTTTTTTATGTTGCTGTCACATTTGGTAAAAGAAGCTGGATGTATGTGCAGGTCACCTTTACTTTTGCTCGCAACAAACATAACAAAAGAGACTTCCAAAGACTTACAAGAACACAGGGTTAGGTTGCAGGCAGGCAGGCAGGCAGGCAGGCAGGCAGGCAGGCAGGCAGGCAAGCAGGCAGGCAGGCAGGCAGGCAGGCAGATCAACTGTAACATAGGGTAAGCCCCAGGCAAAGCCAGACAAAGAAGAAGGAAAACCAAGGAGTATATATGCAGGGTTAAACGAGGCTTAATTAACAGGACGGGTGGAGTGAATAATTGAATAAAACGGGACTAAACCAAAAGACCGGGAAGTAAATGAAGACTCGCACCAACACTGACCGCGAGGAGAAAAAACAGAGGAAGAGAGAAGAACAAGAAGCAACAAAGAGCGAAGAGACGACAGACGAGAGGGAGACAGAAAAGACAGCGACCACAGAGACAGGAAAGATGACAAGTAGGAGAGAGAGAAAGAGACAGGGCGGAACAGGGCGTGACGATTGCCAAGCCACTTGTTTTGGGGTCTGTTTTGTTTGCAGAGCTAATATTTGCATGTATAAAAAGGCACAAGAGGTTATTGCTGAGTGTAAAACAATTGGAATGTAAACAGCACAGCACAGCCATTTTTGAAACACCCGTATAACACGTCCTCATGTTACATTATTGCTTTATTGACATACAGTTATATTTAACTACACTGGAAGTGAAGTTCATCAAGAAAACCTGAAACTGTTAAAAATTTTTATGTAGTAAAAGGTTGAAAAAAAATCATTGTGCTCTTTATCCCACATTGATTTGATTTGATAGCATTTATTTCTGACCCCTTGACTCGGACTTGGACTTAGACTCAAGCAACAGGGACTCGGACTCAAACACTACTTACTCAGACTTGGACTTGAACAATACTGACTCGAACTTGGACTTGAACACTACTGACTGGGACTTGGACTTGGACTCGAGCAGTATAGACTTGGGACTCGACTTGGACTCAAGGTATGTGACTCAACTACAACACTGCAAGACACACCCAAAAGCAGACACACACACACACACAAACACACTTGGTTCCGAAGCATTGGGACGTAACATTTCAATGTTTGCCCCTGCCATAAACACCCAATGGTTTTATTCACTGTCATGATTATAAATGCAGCTTAAAGATTAACCTAACTGCAAGCTCACATAACACCACAAAGTCAAAGTCACTTGTTTTGTGAGTTGTGGGACATAAAACACATTCACTGTAGCTGGCCATATAATCCAACACACACTATTTACTACTGTGGAGGTTCTGTCATATCCACAAAGGAACACCTTCTTGGCCATGCTTTGGTAATCCCTAGTGTGGCCATTACCTGTCTCCTGTTCCTCTCTGTTTCTACGGGAACAACCTGCCTGCCCTCCTGCACACACAGAGCACAGATGCATTTTCCCCCCTCACAGCTGTACAGCTCCAGGGGTCGACTGTGGGTCAGACACGCCCTCTGGTCCAGGTCCTCCACTGGGGCCACCAGGTGATGGCCTCTCAGCTGTGGTGTGGACTGGTGCTGTTCCACATGCAAGCTGCAGTACGACACCACACACACCAGACAAGACTTAGCCTCCGCTTTCCTCTACTTTGTATAAAATTACCTTGAGAACCACGTTGACCTTAGGTGCAGATCTTGCTTACAGAGTGGGCAGGCCATGTCATTGTATACAGAAGGTGTTCTTCAGAGTTCTTCAGTAAATTAGGCGCTTTCTGACCAAACAGTTCTAGGGTCTCATTCGAGAGGAACTTCCTCATGAGGAGCTTTCCCTAGAATTACATACATTCTAGGCCTTTTTTTCTGTTTGCATTTGCATTGCTTGCTCACGGCGTCATGTCCTCTAGGTTAAAATGGGGATCACAGCCACACAACTGGACACACAAACACCTACCGAAGCGTAGCGTACGCTACCTCTTTAACGTACAAACAAATAGGTATTGGATGTTGCGGAAACGGTAATTGTTGTAGGATATAAAATAGCGCCTACTGTGGGAGACAATTCTCAGCCTGGGCCAGATATGGCTGAGAATCCAGCTACATTCTTCACCTTTTTAAAAAATAGACAATCAAAGTTTTCAGAGTCTGTTGCAGTATAAGTTTATTGTAAGAGCTCAAAGAAGCTATATATAATATCTATATATAATAGTATCATTATGCTAGCTGTGGAGGGATCACTGATACTATCTGAAGAATGGTAGAATGGGCTTGGACATTTCTCTGTTGGTTGGAGAAAAGTTTTGATGGAATCCAACAGGACCTATGGACCAGTGAACCTATAATTTGATTTAGTTTAGATTAAATCTTTCATGATGCAATACAGGAAAAGGAATATCCACATTTATTTAGTGAATGAGTGATGTTAGATCACATTACAGTCTTAAATGGAGTAGGGCTGGGTACCGAACTTCGATACTTTTATGGCAAGGACCGAATTGCTTCGATACTACTGAGTATCGAAAAATATCTTGTCATCCGGTACCACATTTAGATACCTAAGGAGTAAATCTTATCAGCGTCAGTGTGCCAACAAGAATGCAGCATGCGTGTACTAAGATCTAGTAATGCTGCTGACTGGCTGTTTACCGTAATGCTGGGTTCAGACTACACGATCTCAGCCCGATTTTGTCATTGGCCCGAATATGAATGTTGGGAATGACGAACGTGTGGCTTTACCCCTTGTAGTGTGACATAATCTAAGAACAGCAATATGGCGTCTGAGATGCCCCACGACAACACATGACAAAAAAAGTCTAGCAAGTCAGAATTTTTTGTATTTTCCTGCCTAGTCTGACATCTCCTACGACATGTTCCTTGACGATGACCAGTAGGACAAATGACAGTCGTCCTCCCCAACGATTTATGAACTTGCGCAAGGTCTTGAAAGGCAGCATACGATGATTGGTTGGGCTATTCTTGTAGTGTTGCCAGTCTTGCAGCCAAGACACGGCAAGAATTTATGGCACTACGATAGCCTAATCTGACATAGCAGACATCGTGAAAGACAAAAATATCAAGGTCTGTTCCCGGCACAATGTTACATGAACACATCATAGAGGCGGACGGGAAAAACACTAAGTTACACTAAGAGACGGGGCTCACGTGTGTGTTGTACTTTGAGAGGCTCGAGTTGACTACAGTGAGTGTAGCATGTGTAAGGGTGTGTTCACACCTAGCGTCTTTTTTGATGAAAAACGCTGGCCAGAGTATTTTTTCAAGTAGAAAGAAACCTGGCAGCACTTGAGAGCGTCTTTTGTTGACATAACAGCGACAGCTAACGGGCTAGTTTTGCTAACGAAAAGCAGTTAACACAAACACTTACCAGAAATTCCTAGGATCTGTTCAGTTTGACTCAAAACGGCCCCTTTATGATGAATATTATGATACTGTTTAACTGTCATGACACAGGGTGCTTTGTACTCTAACGTTTTTGTCGGGGCGGCGGTGATTCAGGAGGTACAGCAGTCGTCTGCTAATCGGAAGGTTCCCAGTTCAATTCTGGCTTTTATTTATGTATTTATGTATTTATTTATTTATTTATTTATTTATTATGTTGACAGACAACCTCCAGTTGTGGTAAATAGGTTTATATTTTTCATGTTACGAAACTATTTTGAGAGTGTAAAAATGCCAAGGAGCTGAAAAATAAAATTAAAGATTTCTGCTGTAATGTGTAATGTAATTTTGTTTTTGTTAAAATGGATTTTATAAAATTCGTATCGAAAAAAGTATCGTTCAGTAACCAGTATCGAAGTAGATACCGGTACTGGTAACAAAAATCTTTGAACGAACCCAGCCCTAGAATGGAATTATGATTTCTCTCTCAATACAACATGGAAGCAATGAGGACTGATGTAACATTGATAGAATTTCTTTTTAAGATTATCAATAAGTGTTTGTTTGTTTTTTAAACAGTAAAAAAAAAAACAATCATGCAAGAAAATAAAAAAAAATTTCAAGAGCACTTCTGTAATGCACCAAAATCTTAAGAAGGATGTATTGTCTCTCCTTAAATATTTATGTGTATTAAGAATATCTTGACTGCACCGTAAATTATTTGAACTATTATTTGTTCTTTGGTTTCAAAATCACAGAATGCAAAAGGTACTAAATTATATGTCACTTAATAATTTATAGATTGTAGAAAAATATTCATCAGAACATTTTATAAATATGATATCAAAATTCATGTGACCTCCAAATCACGCCCTGGAATGTGAAATCAGTGAAATTCTGTGACAGAGTGTAAACCTGTAAAAGAATTTTTAAAAATGTAGGCTTGGTACCAACCACTGAAATATCTCATTTTTTTTTTTAGAAAGGGTTAGGGTTAGTAATATTGGGAATGCAACGGTAAAATGAAACTCAATGAGTCTTAGTTACTCAACTCATGAGGATCAGGAAATCAAGACCAGAGAGCCTCAGACTGTCTGTTTGGCCTTACATAATAGCTCTCAACTTGAATGTCAGTCATTTTGACTGACATGACAGATGACCAATGGACTTGAGTTTCTCCCACTTTGACAAAAATGGGGGCTGAAATATGGGCGGAGAATGTCCCTGAAGTTGCAGTCAGTGAAGGTGTAAATATGTGATCTGGCCTCCACATTATAGAAGGACACCAGACCCTCCTCATAGTCCACAAACACCCCCACTTTCTGGACTTTCTCTGGGATGGGGAGACGGACAGGAGGATCCTCAAGTGCACAGTAAAGACTCTCATTACAATGCACAATGGCCCAGTAACCCTGACTGGGTTTTAGGGAGATCTTGCCCTTCCTGTTGGCATCCTCAACTGCCACGCCCAGATCCCATCCTGTCTTTTCCCAGACATCAACCTCCCAGTAAGCCCTGCCAGAGGTCAGCCGATTCTGACCCAGGACGCAGCCAAACAAGTCGTATCTTTCATCGTTGTCTGGGATGTCTTGTTTTATCCATCCATCCCTCACTTCCTTTCCATCATCTGACAGAACTAGCTGAGCATTTGCTGTATCTGGGTCAAAAGTAACATCAGCTACAGGAGAGCAAAAAAGAGTTGAAAATTTTGAACAAAGATTATTGTTATGGAATTAAAGAAATGAAGTACTCTTTATCTAAGAAAAATGAAAAAAGGTGTAAGTGTAAGGATAGGTAGGTCTGAACTGAAACAAGGACACACCTGCAAACTTCCTGATCCTCCCAATTTCTGGTAATTGAAAAAAAGGTGGGAAAAACTTTTATCATTTTATCTCTTCTGTCATAATAAATTGTTCAGTAATACTGAATTCAGGTGATTTTCATTTTCTCACTCACCAAGGCTGGAGAGTTTCTCAAGTTCTGCGTCAATCTTAGCTCTCATGACCACCAAGCTTTTCTGCATGGACCCAAAACTTAGCTCAGCCTTAACGGCCACATCTGTCAACTCTCTACAGTTCTCAGGCATCGATGGGTAACTCTACGGGAAAGCATAGATGAGATGAAAAAGAAAAGATTTCAGAGACCTCTAGAACATCAGCTCAATTGGACCTACTCAGTAAAACTTCAGTTCTTATCAAGCTCCAAACTGAAAAATATACACTCAGCACTGCCTCTCTGGCATCCTGTCACTGCTACAGACTGAACGATGGAACAATTACGCTGAAAGAAGCCTGCTCTGTATAGTCCTCAAGACCCTTCTCTGATGGGTTAAGTTGTAGGGACTGTCCAGACCACTTGAGTAAAGTGAAATGACTATCATGTTCGTGGAACTATTTAGAGACAAAATGTACTTCGAGATACAATATGTTATCCTGTTAGAGGTGTCCATGTGAAGAGGGGTAAACTGTAGGCTTTTAAGGAAAGATTGTCAGTTACAATGTTCAGACAACTCGTGGTGTTCCATCATTGTTTGGATGGTAACACAGGGCCTAATATCAAGTGAAATCAATGAAAACAATCCTCACAACGTCTCACCAACTTCACACCACCATTAACAACCTGAACAGTGGACACCTGGCAGCAGGGGTTCATGGATTCTTATTGCGTATGCAAAATCCTGACTCTGTTATCTGTGCCAAGGGACATAATCCAGGATTTGTCAAAACAGGCAATGTTTTTCCATTCTTATACTAAGTGTTGGAGATCATGTGCCCACTGGAGCTACTTGCTCTTGTTTTTAGTGAAGTGTAATATTGTGGGTTCATGTCCAGGACAAAAACTTGAAGAGTTGAGCACTCTGATATTTTTTTCTTACATGCTTTTTAAATCCAGTATCGTACACAAAAAACCTGGAAGTGTATCCATATTTAAGAGTCTGGTCCTGGCCTGCAGGACACCAGTGATCATATTCTATACAAATTCCATTCTGTCACTTGTTTTACATACTCCAATCTATACTCAAATGGTAACTGGATGTCTGCTTCACATACCAAAACAGAGGATCTTACTGCCCTACTGAAGCAATATGAAACTCATCACAGGAGCACTGTGCCTACTGAACTGGCCACTGAGTCTGTTTTTTAATGCTATATGTGAAAATAACAACAACTAAATAAACTCTTTAGCATGTCAACACTCATTTAATCTCAAATATTAGTGAACAGTTCTTTAATTCCAAATATTAGTAAACATTCCTTTTATCCCAAACTTTGGGGGTTTCATTTCATTTTATTCAGTTTAGTTTAATTTTGATTGCTTCCTCACCCGCAGGAAGTGAACATGGTCTTCAACATAAGTGATTCGATCCACCACAGCGATGACCTCTCTGAATTCCCTGATCTCCCTCTTCAGTTCGGTGGTCAGCTCCACAACCTCCTCTTCTAAGCATGCCCCCCTCTCTTCAAAAGGTTCTAGCACCTCCTTCTGGGCCTCCTTCACTGCTGCCATCAAAGCCTCAAATACCTCCTTAATCTCCTCCTTCTCTCTGTGTATCTGAGTCTACAGGTTCAATGGAAAAGAACATTAATACTTTCTATGGCTTCCCTTTGCAGAATTATTGATGTGATTTTGAAATCGCAAAGGGCATTTCCTAATTAAAAAATCACTGTTCACTGTGGACAGATATGGACAGAGGGCAGAATTACTATTGTTGTGCACCAAGATAAATTAAAACAAATGTAAAAGTATGAAAACTCATGACAATCTGGATCTTTTCTGGATTTTTCTGTCGTATTTTTAAGCTTTGACGAACCTTACACTGATCCACTGCCCACTCAATTTCTTTGACTTTGTCTTCTCTCTCCTGAATCATCTTTTCCATGTTCTCTTTAATGCCTCTCAACTCCTCCTGGAATGATACACACAAACAACATACCCACACCCCCACAAGCAGCAAAAAACATTCACACACACACAAACACATTCACACACAAACGTGCACGGACACACACAGAAGCACACTTAGTTTTCAAGATCACACTCTGACATGCAGTGACTCAGTGGTTGCTCCAAGCATAAATACTCCAGAGTACAGTCATATTTATCATCACTAATATAAGCAGTTTAAACATTAGACCGACATGAGTACACAGCACAAAGACGAAATTAAGACCATCTGCATTATGAACTCTGTGCCAAAGAAGCACAATGACTGAAACTACATTTCCTTCCAAAAACTACAGCAGATACAGTGATACTTCAAAGTAAAAATAAAACCAGCAAACACAGTTCTTTGATCCACTGTGAAACTCTGTCATGACTTACAAATCTCTGATATGTCCATTACCTGTCTCCTGTTCCTCTCTGTTTCTATGGGAACAACCTGCCTGCCCTCCTGCACACACAGAGCACAGATGCATTTTCCCTCCTCACAGCTGTACAGCTCCAGGGGTCGACCGTGGGTCAGACACGCCCTCTGGTCCAGTTCCTCCACTGGGGCCACCAGATGATGGCCTCTAAGCCGTGGTGTGGACCGGTGCTGTTCCACATGCAAATTACAATAAGATGCCACACACACCAGACAGGACTTCACAGCCTTCAGCCTCCGATTTCCACTGCAGACGTCACACACCACTTCTCCTGGAGCTCCCGTGAACTCATCAGGGTTTGGACGTCTGGCCTCTTGTAGCTCATCGACCAGAGCTCTGAGAATCACGTTCACATCTGGCCTGACTCGCAGAAGTTTCTTACAGAGCGGACACACCAGATCATTGTAGTGTCTGTGACGGTCCAGGCAGACGGCGCAGAAGGTGTGACCACAGGTGGTGGTGACAGGGTTCTCCAGCAGGTCCAGACAGATGGAGCACTTCAGGTGCTCTGCAATCCGAACTGGTGCATCGTTACTGGGTGAGGGCGAGGACGGTGGCAGGAAAGAAGCCATTGCTGGAGCAGAGAAAAGCGAAGGGAGTTTTGTGTCGTGTGACCAACTACAGCACGACAACAACAGTGGAGAAGAGGAAACAAAGACGAAAAGGAAAGTCAGCTGAACCGAACCAAACCGTGTTTAAAGTCCAAACCATTAGCAATAGCAAACTAGTTGAAAGCATTGGTTTAATAGATTCCAATGATTTGTTTGTTAATTATTGCTACTCCAAAAATAGTCTCTTACAACATTTCGTATGCATTGTCTGCCGAGAACAAATATCAAAATAATATCACCTCTCATGACACAGTTAGAGTTTTAATACAAAGAGATGAATAAATAAGAGATTATATGAATTTACCTTATGATCAATAGAATGTGCTCTTGTCTTTAATCCCTCTGTGTCATTCACCTGCCCTCTAACGTTCTGTAATTACCTGTCATTCACCTTCCTCTTAACGTTCTGCAATTCCCTGTCCCTCCCAGTTTTCTCCCTCCCTCTTAGTCCTTCTCTTTTCTTCCTGCATTCTTCTTCCTGAATCTGTGTGTGTGTGTGTGTGTGTGTGTGTGTGTGTGTGTGTGTTCTTTTGTGCACTTTCCATATGCAGGAGCGGAAATGTTCAAGCTTTCAGGGTTCAAGGTTTCATCAAATGTTACAACCTACGCTATACTTTAATCTATACTCTAAACTTTCTGTGTGTAACAGTAGAGTTTTCAGTTCATTTTAGAACTCGTCATCAGTGCTGTAAATATACACACACATTGTATTCATTGTGTGTTGCAGTCTACAGCAGATACTCTCTGTATCAAATTGTTAAATGGTCCAGTAGGCTGACTGGTGAGGCACAGCTTAACCCTGCATCCCTGTACGCCAGATAGTTAAAGTAGATAACTGGCTCGGTTTTAAATGACCAAGGTTCATAACCCTCAGAACAGAGTATTAAAAAAATACCACTCAATACCACAGCCACTACTCAGATTAACAAGTTGTACCGTTGATATGATATAGAAGCAATATTTGTTTATTTATTCACTTATTTATTCATTTATTTATTCATTTATTTCGGGTTTTTTTAGTTTTAGTGGTTTAGTAAGGATTGGAATCTTGTGCACTGAAAAGTCTTAATATGCTAGTAGTAAGGAAAAAAAAGTAAAGGTAATATGGAAATCATGTAAATGTAAATCAGAGAAAAGATACAAGCCTTTAATGCTTTCTGTTCCAATGTTGGGAACAGAGAGGAGAAAAAGAAAAGTCAAAGGGAAAAACAAGACTGAAATCACTGACTTTAACTCTGTGGGTGTGCGTGTGCGTGTGTGCGCGCGTGTGTGAGCGTGTGTGTGGGAGAGAGAGAGAGAGAGAGAGAGAGAGAGACTTGCTGACGTCCTCATACCCTCCTATGAGTCACACGTCATTTCTCGCATTAAATTAGTGCAAGTTTCAATGCCTGCGATGGACTGGCGACCTGTCCAGGGTGTTTCCCCGCCTTTCGCCCTGTGACCGCTGGGATAGGCTCCAGCAACCCCCGCGACCCTAGTTAGGATAAGCGGCTTAGATAGTGAGTGAGTGAGTGAGTGAAGTTTCAATGCAAGTGTTTTACAATGACAAAATGCAAAGTAAGTCAGTAAACTGGTTATATCTATTACGGACTTAGGATTTTTTACTAAGCACATCGTATACAATGAACTGGTTGATATCGATACGTGATTGGAGAATGTGCTTACTTTTGAAACGATTGTAAGCGTTGTGTTTAGGAGACTTCTCACAGCGTTTGTCATTGTAGCAAGAGCTGTCGGATTGGTGAGCTGTACAGTTGCCGGGGTAATGGAAATTAATCCATGATCGACAGAAAGGAAAAAGAGGGAACATTAAACTTCATCCTGAAAGAATGAGAGGGAGAGGGAAACCAGACACAAATGTCAGGGTTAGTTCATACACAAAATATAAAGTAAGGCTCCAGGTAACTATTCAAGTGTACATTCAAATGGAACCCAGAGAAGAGTGTAAAGCTTGTTGTCATAAGGTGCTGTTGGAATGAAAGCTTGAATGAAATTCACAAATGAATGAATGTAATGATGTGAAAGTTACCGTAGCTTTTCTGGCAACTGTGTAACCTAGGAGACAGGCAGTTAGATGTGAA
Source organism: Chanos chanos (assembly GCF_902362185.1). Lineage (NCBI taxonomy): Eukaryota > Metazoa > Chordata > Actinopteri > Gonorynchiformes > Chanidae > Chanos > Chanos chanos. The sequence continues at coordinate 44,865,407 of NC_044501.1, read as the reverse complement.
ATGACCAGCTGGCTTGTGTGGCACTTTCTTGAATTAAATGCGTATATTTTTTAAACCAACTAACGTCACACTTTAACTACCTCTTAGTCCTGTGTCTAAGCGTTTGTATCTTGTTCGCGACTCAGTGTCAAAAACACAAGGAATGCAGTACTTCCTCTTCACACTTTCCCGTTTCACAACCATTTCAGTTATGTGTATTTTATGTGGTGGAAGAGGTTCTATTTTTTGGAAAGAAACCTCCCTCCTTTTGCCGTTTTTCCATTTTCACTGACATGCTGGGTGTTATATTGACACCAGTGACACGAAAATTGACATATACAATATTATAATGCAACAAAGGTTTGCACTCACAAATGCCCAAAACCCAGCCCAGTCACCTTGACTGTATATACCGTATATATAAGCTATAACGTCCTCGTCGCAGATGGTGGAATCGGCTTCAATCTGTCCAGTAGATGTCGCTAATGAGTCGTTTTTGTCATTTTCCAAAGCTGTTGTTTCTGCTTTTTAAGTGTCTCTTACTGAGGTTGCCAGTCGGTGGTTCTCTGTGGATCTGATCGAAAATATCCCATTACATATTTCTGTTTATATCTTAAAGCTTTCATATTTCCTTTAAGATTTTTAAAATAATAAAATACATGGACAGATGATGTTTTACCCCAGGTATAAAGGATAATCTGTGAATTTGAGTAGAAGGCAGTATTTTATTTCCAAAGCTACATGTACATTTTTGTTTATTTCAACACATAAACCATATATATTTTGGATTTATCTGCCATTCTGTTCCTGTCAACATGTCATACTAAGACATTCATGTGACCTTCTTAATAGCATGAATTGAGTCAGACCTGAATGAAGAACTGTCAGTTTATCAGATCCATAACACCATATCTGTTCTGAAGTGCTGTGTGCTGCTGTAATAACATTACTTCATTTAATTATTGTGTATATATATATTTTTTTATATGAGCAGCTATTTTTTTCTAAGATTAAGATTAGGATTAGAGGCAGGTTAAACAGCATGGATAACAGCTATCATTTATTAGGTTTTAAGAAGAGTTTGATATATTATTGATATCATTTTATAACATCTGCAATATTCATTAAGCTTTAATATCAAAGGGTACATTTTACTGCTCTCTGTAAACTTCTTTGAAAAATAAAATGCAGTTAAACTAAACTCTGTGAAGTGAATTACACAGACAGTCAGCAAAAACTCAGTCTTCTACATGTTAGACTTTAGAACAAAACAACAATAAGAATATCCCACACAAATGAACACATTTTGTTTATTCTTTTCTCACTTAAACTCACAAAACAGAATCATTTAATAATGAGGGTATAAATATTGCAGGACAACAAAGCTATATGTGTGCTCAAAAATGGCCTTAAACAGAATAGAATTTTCACTTTAAGTACAGCAGTTCAAGGCACATGTCAGAAGAACAAGTGGATGTGGAAATGACATAATGTACCAAACTACAAGGATTCAATACTATACAATTAAAACAAACCAATAAACAAACATACCAAAGAAATTTTCTAATGGTACAATTAACCATTCCTACATTTAATTAATAGATACTTGTCTTAGGTATAAGATAAGTAAATCTGGACTAGTATAGTTAAACTGGTAAAAATGACAGTAATGAATTGAAAATATTAATTCATATTTCTTTCCTATTCAAAGACAGCGGGCTCTGTTAACTTAGTATTAAAACTCATTAGAAGTGTAAACAAATGTAAAATGTAGAAGCAGACTTTTTCTGGGTTCAGTTTCATTTGTGGTTGGAAGGAATAATATTCATAATAGTAACATTACTGCCTGTCTGCTACATACATACATATGTTCTTACATATGTGTTCCACGCAGGCCTGCTTACTCACAACTGCTTCACAGTTTGCTTAAAGCTAGGATTAAGTGTCTGGGGGAAAAAAAAAAAAAAAAAAAAAAAAACTAGAGTGAAGCCCCGCCCCCTGGACCAATCCAGGACCCTGCAGTGCCAAATGACCAATGAGGAAGCAGAATTAGCACAAAAGAAACATTCATACTTTACACTTCTGTTGCTCTAGCCTTTCCTCTCCATCCGTCTCTGTTTTCTTGAGGAAGACTTGTCCGTCTGGCTGCTTCCTCCATCTCAGTGTGGTACCTTTCTCCATCCCCTGTTCCTCCAGTTTCTGTTGAATCTGAAGAACAGAATCTGTCTTTTATGACTGAATACTGTAGGAAGCCCTACTCTCACTCTCTGATAGTCTTTCTCTACATGTGTGTGAATGAGAGAAGTGCAGTTCTTCCTGCTCTAATGAGGAGAGGGCTGTGTGTGTGTGTGTTGTGGGTGAGCTGCTCCATCAGGAAGAGAGAGACACTCACCTGCTGTAAGATGGCCTCCTTCACTGCAGAATCATTCACATTCTGATCAGATTTCATCTCCACTCTCACTACCCATCTGTACTTCACTACTGGAACTAACACACAGATGGAACAAAATAACTGGAACTAACAAAGATGATCTTGTTAATTTCACCCGTTAAACTTTTTTGACTGTAAGGTAAAGACTTACCACTCCAGCACATGAACTGATAATTACTTTCACAGCTGACATCTGTCCACCTTCCATAATCGTTTGGATAGAAAGCAACACATTTCTGAGTGTTTCCGTAGTTGTCAGGTTGTCCAGGTACCCAGTTTCTGTATGAAGAGTTCCCCTCATCTGACCATAGCCAGACATCCCTTTGCAGACCAATCCAGGCATAGCTGAGCCCAGCTCCCAACAAGATGCTGCGAATCTGCTCGTTCTCGGTCTGGTTCCTCACACTGGGCAGGTCAGTGTGATGTTGTCTGCAGTAGCTCTGAGCTGCATACCACGTCACTGACTGCATTATGACCACATACCTATCTGTGGCGTTATCTCGTCCTGGGGATGCAGAGGTGATTGGAAAACAAATTTATACAGATTCTGAACAAACAATAGGAGGTGATTTACAAAGTGCTGTTTGGAAAGACCTTTTTAAAAGTAAATAGTTCATCAGTTCAGTGTCTTCTCATGTACTTATTCACATATTAACTCAGACAAGAACACAATGAAAGATTTTTCTTTCATCCTTTTTTTTTTAATTTTTAACTAATTTAATATTCTTGTTGACAACAGTTAATCTTTCTACAGCTAAGCAAACAGCTCTTTTGAGAATTCAGAAACATTTTGTTTTTAATTGTGCAGATAGCTGTTGCGTATGTTGGCTCTTACCGTCATAACAAACAAAGTACTGATTGTTCAAACACCCCGTGTCATACCAATATCCACTACTGCTCTCAAACACGCACAATGTATCTCCATTGATAGGTGCTCTGTCTGGTTGTGAACTGTACCAATTTGTAAATGAAATGTTTGACAGTTTGCTGGCATCAAGAGACCACTTCCAACTGTCAACAGCGTCGTAAAGTCCGATCCAGAAAACTCCAGAAGAAACGGCCTCCATTGCCACGTTTGTAAGCCTGGTCTGATCCTCGAGATTCCAAACGGTGGCCAGGTCAACATAGTTCTCTCTGCAGTAGGTCTGAGCGTCTGACCAGGTCATGGATTTACTCACAAAGTGATACTGCGGGAGAAGCTCAGGAAGGCATGGAATGACAGACAGGAACCCTGTGAGTGAAACAGTTACTGAATTGCTGTCTTACTAGCTTTCTTTTTCTATGTCTTCTTTTTTTTATTTTTTGATCTGCTATTTTAGATCACATCATCTCACTCCCTCGCCCAATGCACCGCACATATTTACTTATTTTGGTATTTTAAGTTGCCATGCTAGCAGTTTTGAAAGTGTTTGGAAATCCTGTGTCTTTCTTTCGCACATATATTGATATGGACTCATGGACACATGAACACACAAAATCATGCATACACACATGCATGCAAATATTTACTGACCTGAGTAAAGGAGCAGGGACAACAGTTTTGACTCCATAACTTAGACACACACAGAAGTCAGACGTTTCTCTTTACAGAGAGAAAGAGACTTCTAATTATTAAACTCAAGCCAAATACATATACCAAATCATTTTTGTTTCCCTCTCGAAGCAGGGAAAAAAACAACAACAATAACTCTGAAATGATACATGAGTAAAATCAAACATTTACCTGTTTCTTGGTCCAGAATAAAGACAGACCATACCCTTTGTCAGGTCCTGATAAGTAACTCTTTCTTTCTTTCTCTCTCTCTCTCTTTCTCTCTCTCTCTCTCTCTTTTTGATGTCTCTGGCGTGTCTCATTTCATGGAAGTCACATGCAAGATGCAAAATGTGAGATGCAAAAAAAAAAAAAAACCTTTCCATCCAAGTGACTCCCACTGTCCAAACACAGCCAGGGATCCCTCATTTTCATCAGACTTTTCCTAAAATGCAAGTCTTTATTCAAAGGGGAACTGATAACTATGGAGACAAGCTTTTAACTCATGTCCTCACATGTCGATCCATAAATTCACTGAGTTTTATAAAAAATTTCATTCGCCTAAAGTTTTTGTTGTTGTTGTTGTTGTTGTTTGTTTAAGCAGTGGTAAATGCTAAATGTTTATTGTGGTGAATGACAATGCATCAGTTTTCAGTCAGAAACTCTATCAGCCAGAAACTCTCTCTCTCTCTCTCTCTCTCTCTCTCTCTCTCTCTCTCTCTCTCTCTGTATCTCTGACATAGATTCAAGTGCTGATGAAGAAGTACCATGGTTATCAAATCAGCTAAAGGATGTCAACAAGTGGACAACATGACCTGCACACATTGGTTATCCTGTTAAAAACAACAACAAGATAAAAACTAACAAACAAACAAACAAATAAATGATTGCGTATTTACATATTTCTTGTTTTGCCTAAAAAAAACTGCTGGTTGATCTAAAAGAGTGCATGCTTACAGCAGTTTGTGTTGAAGCTGAATTATTTAGGTGAATTCTGTGATGATTTCTGATTGTTGATAGGCATGAAGTGTGTGTATAGTAGACCCGGGCGGTTTACATGTAAGAGCCTCTTTATCTCATACAAATCAGGACAGCTTTTTAACAGTCCAGACGTCCAACACTGGCCAATATCTTGCGTAAGGTCTTTGTACAAAGACAACGGCCTGCCAAATGTACCAAACACTGAGTAGACTCAACCATTTGCATGGGCCCTGGTGCATAGGCTATTTGTGTACTGTTTACAAGACCTTTAATACTGCCTTAATACAGTCAAGATACTCTACATGCAAACATGCATCTCTCAACTCAGTGAAACAAAAGAAAGTGTTGCTAACTTGTCTTGTTTTCCCACCACCCTGAGAAATGAACGATTTGTCATGACCGGTTAGTTGCAAAGTGCTATTGTTCATTTAATTTATATTCAAAGCAAAAGCTGTCAGGTTTGCAAAACAGTCACACCTGCTACATGACAGCAGGAGAACAAAACAATAGCTACATGCAAAAAACGTGAAATTGTGCGTGACCTGGGAAAAAAAAAAAAACTAAGAAGATGCAAACATTAGGACGTGCTACATACATACAAACAACCAAACAAAGTGACAGAAACTGTCAAGATCAACCTACTGTAATGACACAGGATGTAGCACATTATGACAGGTCATGGTAAGTGTGTGTTAAAGACTATAAGACTCTGACACAGAATGTACCACATTATGACAGGTCACGGTACGTGTGTGTAAAAGACTATAAGACTCTGACACAGGATGTACCACATTATGACAGGTCACGGTAAGTGTGTGTTAAAGACTATAAGACTCTGACACAGGATGTACCACATTATGACAGGTCATGGTAAGTGTGTGTTAAAGACTATAAGACTCTGACACAGGATGTACCACATTATGACAGGTCACAGTAAGTGTGTGTAAAAGACTATAAGACTCTGACACAGAATGTACCACATTATGACAGGTCACAGTAAGTGTGTGTAAAAGACTATAAGACTCTGACACAGAATGTATCACATTATGACAGGTCACGGTACGTGTGTGTAAAAGACTATAAGACTCTGACACAGGATGTACCACATTATGACAGGTCATGGTAAGTGTGTGTTAAAGACTATAAGACTCTGACACAGGATGTACCACATTATGACAGGTCACAGTAAGTGTGTGTAAAAGACTATAAGACTCTGACACAGAATGTACCACATTATGACAGGTCACAGTAAGTGTGTGTAAAAGACTATAAGACTCTGACACAGAATGTATCACATTATGACAGGTCACGGTAAGTGTGTGTAAAAGACTATAAGACTCTGACACAGGATGTACCACATTATGACAGGTCACGGTACGTGTGTGTAAAAGACTATAAGACTCTGACACAGGATGTACCACATTATGACAGGTCACGGTAAGTGTGTGTTAAAGACTATAAGACTCTGACACAGGATGTAGCACATTATGACAGGTCACAGTAAGTGTGTGTTAAAGACTATAAGACTCTGACACAGGATGTACCACATTATGACAGGTCACGGTAAGTGTGTGTTAAAGACTATAAGACTCTGACACAGGAGGCTGAGGTCCTTATTACCAGAGGAGTTTGCTCAGGTCGTACCTGTGACCTTTCACCCTGTCAGATGCCCCGGTTGGACTGCTTCCAAGGTTTTGTCTGAACAGGCCAGTCCAGGCACAGCAGTTATTACCCATCATGCATTGCAGTTCTTTTTGCTCAAGAGGGCCTCTCTCAGTGTTTAGGTCCCAGGCTTTCACTCTGCAATATTCCTCTGAACTTCATGCTGAAACATAACTCTGACGAGGAGCATTGCATGAATAAAACCAGCAGCTTCTGAACTGAAAGTTCAATGGCTGCACCAGAATGTGAAAGGCTGACAGAAAGATGAGGACATAAAGAGGAAGAAAAAAAATGATTTGTGTTAAATCACTTTCCCTCATAGCTTGTGAAATAGCTGATGATGGTCAGAATGTTGTACCAGCCAATCGGTTCTGCAGTGTTTCCCCTCTGGTCCAATCACAAGGGAGTGGTAGGTGCCCGTGGAGAGGCCCTTCCCATGTTTACAAACTATGTCTCCCAATGCGTTTAAAAACGGTCAGACGGTCAGGCTACCACCATGTTACCTTGCAGCCCCATCCATACTCCATTATGACAAATTGTCTCCATCTTAGGCAGCAATTTTGCAGCTACCCGATTATTCTGTGTGTCTATGATTGGTAGGTCAGAGATGTGATGTCTGTAGTATTGCTGGGAATCTATCAAGTCAAAAAATCATTCAGAACATTCGACTTATGCATAACATACCACAATAGTGACGGCAGCCGTGGGAAAAAAGTCTTTACAATCTAGAGTGTTCTGTGCCATTTATTATCATCAACAGGCAAACTGGTGGGTTAACCAAACTGATGGACTGAACAACGTTAAGGTTGATGAATGAAACAAGATATGCTGTATTTTTTAAATATCATAACCTGAACCACAAAAGCAGAGGTCAGTCGAAGAGATAACGTTTTTGACCGATATTTGGACATATAAAAAGACATTTGCCCATGTGATAAATTATCCATTGAAAGTTACTCCTTTTAAGTCAAGTTTTACCTGTAAAAATGATCTTCCTGTTGATATTGGACTTGAGAATTTGGAATTGGACTTGGAATTGGACTAAAGTAACTTGAATGAACGTAGAGCCAAACAGCTTTCTCATACATGGTCTAAATGGACGGCCTTTAAATAAACAACAACCTCTTTTTCATGCTTGCTTTTACCATCAGCCATCTGGTTCCATTAGTCAAAAACAAGCAAACCCCAATGTAAATGAATTTGGAGTTTGAAGGGGAGGGTTCAGGTATGTGCAAACAAATTGTGCAAAGTGTGCAAAGACCGACATTGTGCTGAATTCACAAAGGTGCATAGGGAATTTGAGCCTCGATGCGAAACACCAGGGAAGTGTGGCTGGCTGCTGGCTGATGAGCGGCACCTGCAGCTCACAGAAACCCGTCGGCTGCAGGATGAAAGCAGGAGTCCGGAGAAAGGAAAAGAGGAGAGTGAGCTTTGGCAGTGTTGGTCAACCATCTCTGACCTGGTTCCCTGGTCCCGATGAGTTCAACAGGCTCCCAGCTGGCTGGACCAGAGGAGGGAGAGTGGGAAGGTCAGCTCAGGGTACAGGTCTCTTCCCACGTCCCCAGCCTGGTGCTGTGCTGCTGCTGCTGGAGCTGACTCACTACCAGCTGGGTCCATCACGAAGAGATACTTTCTGATTCAGCAGGAGATCCAGGTTCAGATCTCAGCCCTAGTGTCTTGAGGCTGATGACGTCACATCACCCCGCCCCTTTCCCGACCTGGCAACCAACCCAATTCCCCAGATCCTCCCCAGATCTCCCGTGTGTAGTGCACCTCAATACCTGCACCCCCTCATACTGGTCCCATTGCCACAGCACCCTGGGCACACATGTTGCGGTCACATGGTCTGTTAAAGTGAAGTGGAATATTTACCTGAGTCGTTTCTCCTCTCCACCCTGTGACAGCTGCCAGTCTCTCTATCTCTCTCTGTCTGTGTGTGTCTCTCTCTCTCTGTCTGTGTCTCTCTCTCTCTCTGTCTGTGTGTGTGTCTCTCTCTCTCTCTCTCTCTCTCTCTCTCTCTGTCTCTCTCTCTCTCTCTCTCTCTCTCTCTCTCTCTGTCTGTCTGTCTCTCTCTCTCTCTCTCTCTCTCTCTCTCTGTCTCTCTCTCTCTCTCTCTCTCTCTCGGTCTCTCTATCTCTCTCTCTTTCTCTCTTGAGTTTACCTTTGGAGGCATAACAAAGGTACATGCAAATACTCCTCTTTTCCTTCTCTCTCTCTTTTTGCTCCCTTCATTTACCTTTATTCTCTTTATTCCTTTACCTTCTGAAGTTTCCCTTTCCTGCTCTAAACTAACAAGGCAAGCGAAGCAAATTCATACTAGCTTAGCAAAAAAAAAAAAGAGAGAATAAAATTCTTAGCTCTTTTTTTCTTTCTTTTTTTTTTTTTAGAAGAAATCTGTACTTGAGACAGTAGTGGTGTTATCTGAGTGGTAGTGGACAGTAATAGTGTAACAAAGGGGAAGATTACCACACCTTCACAACCACAGGCATGTAGACACGCTCACCTTGGTTTCCATATTTGTTGAATACTATCAAAGATAAAGTATAATCCTGATGTTTCACATACAGTAAGAAAATTAAGATTAAAAGTGATGAGCAGGTTGTGCAAGATCTCATGTGATTTTATTTATTTATTTAACAACAAACTCCCATTGTGTAACAAAATGTGTGTTACTATATATGGTGTTGAAAAGGGTAAAGAATGAAGTTTAATTTTGAAAAGTTACAACATGCAAATGGCACTGATTTGGTGAAATGGCCCTTGACAGATATTGAGGTCATGTGTACAATAGAAAAATAGATTGAAAATAGATTGGAAAATAGATTGAACAACGTTGATAGAATATTCTGTAACAGAACTTTCATTTGTGAAAGAAAAAAATGCAGACGTCTTGTGTTTTATTAAGTAAAGTAAATCTAATAACTTTGAGTAATATCTCTCCAATAAACCCTAATCTTGTGCAGACACTTCTTCAAAGTCAAGAAAACCACATCTCCGAGTACAAACTGTAGATTAAAAGACAGCACTCAGCTCAGAGGTGTCAGTTGCTTTGATTGACAGGACAGATGACCAGTGGACTTGAGTTTCTCCCATTTTGACAAAAATGGGGGCTGAAATATGGGCGGAGAATGTCCCTGAAGTTGCAGTCAGTGAAGGTGTAAATATGTGATCTGGCCTCCACATTATAGAAGGACACCAGACCCTCCTCATAGTCCACAAACACCCCCACTCTCTGGACTTTCTCTGGGACAGGAAGACGGACAGGAGGATCCTCCAGTGCACAGTAAAGATTCTTATTACAATGCACAATGGCCCAGTAACCCTGACTGGGTTTTAGGGGGATCTTGCCCTTCCTGTTGGCATCCTCAGCTGCCACGCCTAAATCCCACCCTGTCTTTTCCCAGACACCAACCTCCCAGTAAGCTCTGCCAGAGGTCAGCTGGTTCTGACCCAGCACGCAGCCGAACAAGTCGTATCTTTCATCGTTGTCTGGGAAATCTTGTTTGATTCCTCCATCTCTCACTTCCTTTCCATCATCTGACAGAACTAGCTGAGCATTAGCCGTGTCTGGGTCGAGAGATACATCGACTACCAGGACAAAAGATTCAAAGTCAGGGAGCTTGTTTGGCTGAGAGCCAAAAATCAAAAGCTCGTCATTTATACATTTCAAGTAAAGAATACAGTGCCAGTGATTATATAGAAATCTTTTTTTTAATCTAGCTGGCGATTAATCAAATTATTTATACCTTTTTTGGTGTAAACTAAGACAATAAAGGGGAGTTAGTCTTGGTTAAGATAAAACTTCCAAAACAATGTACTTTATAATTTGTGAAGTTATATTTTTTGCCCTCTTTGCATTGATCAAAACTATGATCATCTATTGATAATCAACTTATTGCTCCCTCTGCTGTAGAAAATCTGAATAGCAAGAACAACGTGAAGTAATTCTATGTCTGTTTCAGAGTCTATCCGCAACATTTTGGGAATCAGTCCTACTCTGTCCCTTTTGGAATCCCAGACTAACTGCTGCTTCATTCAAATGGAGACATACCTGCAAACATCTGGATCCTCCGAATTTCTGGAAACCAACAACAGGGGTCAATCACAATATATTCATTTATCATCGACTGTTTTGTATCACTGCTTGTTCATTAACAACTGAGCGATTTCGATGTCCTCACTCACCGAGACTGGATATTTTCTCTAGCTCTGCATCAATCTTAGCTTTCATGGCTGCCAGATTTCTCTGTATTGAACTAAATGACAACTCAGTATCGACAGCAGTATCCATTAAGTCTCTGCTTTGCTCTAACTTTGGCACTGTTGAGTGACTCTGAGGAAGGTAAAGAGGAAGTGAATTTAGAAACTTCCAGACCAGCCGCCCCACCTGGCCTGCATGTAACACATTAATAAAGGTTTGTTAAACAACAGTCCAATAAGTAAATGTATTAATTTCTTTCACTGGCTGGTGTTTTTGTTTTTACCTGCAGGAAGTGAACGTGGTCTTCAGCATCGGTGATTCGATCGAACTCAGCGATGACCTTCCTGAATTCACTGATCTCTCTCTTCAGCTCACTGGTCAGCTCCTCAGCCTCCATCTTCAGACGCCTCCTCCTGTCCTCAAGAGGGTGCAGTGCCTCCCTCTGTGCCTCCTCCACTGCTGCCATCAGACCCTCAAACACCCCCTTTATCTCCTCTTTCTCTCTGTCTATCTTACCCTGCAGGAATGTGTAGAGTTTAGAGAATTCATCCTTTGGTTTTCCAACTCTCAGTTCTTTTTTTTTTTTTTCATTTCCATTGATATTCACTCATTGACCATTTTATTCGATATGACCCCTGACTCATGCTACTTATGCTTAATCTTAACTGCTATGTTATTTATTTATGTGTGTCTGATAGCTATCTGATAGTATGTGATGGCTGAAGCAATGCTTGCCATTGTCTTTCAAACTCTTTCATTAACAAGTTGTCTCCACTCTCATGACTGCTCATGTGTTTTGTTTGTCACTCCAATTTTGCAAGACCCTGGACAATGTTGTGTGTAAAAACCCAAGAAGGGCAGCAAAGACACTGGTCCCAGTATGCCTGGTATACAGATCCCAGTTCACATGGTGCTAACAATAACACCGTCAAAGTCATTTAAGGCTTATGTTCTGCCCATTCTAACATTCTGTGTTTCAGGATCTGGATCCTTTAGTACTGGCCTGATTTGTCTAGAGAACCATGACGATGTAACTCATTGTCTGTAGGGGTGATCCACTCTTACAACTCTACTTTATGGCTGGCCAGAGGAGGATGGGCTCCCCTTGTTGAATCTTGGTTTCTTCCAAGGTTTCGTCCTCCTATCTGCTTCATTAGGGAGTTGCCTTGGGCTTGCTCACTGGGGGTTTAAGGTACTGATTGCTGTAAAGCGGCTTTGAGACATTTTTGATTGTAAAAAGCACTATACAAATATACTTGAACTTGAACTTGAATGAGTTGGGTGCTGTACCTAAAAAAACCGGCTAGTGAAAATACACATAGAACCAGTTCCTGTTTCTCGTGAACTTATTCAGCTTTTCCTAGCCTGCTACACTATGTAACTAAAACGAAAGCAGCTGAGATCCGGTCTGATTCTCAGCAGCGATGTCTATGGTTAGTGTTTGTGGTTTTTAGACAGACCTGACATTGTCCCACTGCATGCTGAATTTCCTTTACTTTGTCTTCTCTCTCCTGAATCATCTTTTCAACATCCCTTTTAGTACTTCCCAAGTCAGCCTGTAATGATGCACACACAAATACACACCCATATCAGTAAGTCACACACCCAAAAGCACAAGTGTACACACACACACACACACACACACACACATACACACTTAGTTCTTGGGATCATAATGTGATCATAAAATATGAGTGTAATCTGAGATCATAGCCAGTAGCTTCCTAAGTATGGATACTCATGGTTATAATCATCATCATACTTGCAGAAGCTCTTTCAATATTAACCTAACAATATGTTTGCATAGCAGCATGAAGTCAATGAAAAAAGTGATGTATTGTGTGTTTGTGTCACTAGGTGCAGGTACAAGTCTAAGGGGAGATACACATCTTTGCATTTGGTGGGTAAACTATTTGGGTAACAGTAAAACAGAAAATAATGACAGAGAACAAGTTCTGCAGCATCTAGATGGCTAAAATCCTTAATGCCTTGGTGATCCCCAGTGTGTCTATTACCTGTCTCCTGTTCCTCTCCGTTTCTACGGGAACAACCTGTCTGCCCTCCTGCACACACAGAGCACAGATGCATTTTCCCTCCTCACAGCTGTACAGCTCCAGGGGTCGACCGTGAGTCAGACACGCCCTCTGGTCCAGGTCCTCCACTGGGGCCACCAGGTGATGGCCTCTCAGTCGTTGTGTGGACCGGTGCTGTTCCACATGCCAGCTACAATACGACATCAGACACACCAGACAGGACTTCACAGCCTTGAGCTTCCGATTTCCACTGCAGACGTCACACGCCACTTCTCCCGAAGCTCCTGTGAACTCACCAGGTTTTGGACAGTTGGCTTTGCACAACTCCTGCACAAGAGTCTTTAGAATCACATTGACACTTGGCTTTATTTGCATCTGTAGATGTTCCTTGCAGACCGGGCAGATCAACGGATGAGGTTCCAGGCAGGTCAAGCAGAAGGTGTGGCCACAGGTAGTGGTGACAGGGTTCTTCAGTAGGTTCTGACAGATGGAGCACTTCAGGTGCTGGGAGATCAGGACAGGTGAATCCACCCTGGGCGCAGGTAAGGAGGGTGATACAACAGAAGGCATTGCTGTGGTGACGTCAGTGAAAAGGAATGTGTCCCGTCTGCTGTGTGGGTATGAGAGGAAAATAACAGAGGCAGTGACAGTCAGCAAAGTAAATAAAGTCTGATCCAACCACACCTTTCATTAAATATCTCATGATATAAAAATGTGACCTGTCAAGAAAAGACAGATTGCCCCAAAGTACAGTGGGAGAGGGTCGAATACATGTTTTTATTAGACATTTAAATGACAAAAAGCATTAAAGAGTTACAACAATGTCTTACAATGTCTTTCATAGACACTACATGAGCAAAACATCACAATACAAAACATTAACAACATTTTCTTGTAATCTGATGTAATCTGTACTTTACATGACTTCTACTCCTTTCATCAAAACCTGATTCACCCTTTCTTTGAACACTGATTCACTGAGAACTGAAAAAATACAAGTATATTAGAAATGTCTTTATTGATCTATTTTGGTAACATTTAAAATTGTCTTCATTACCCATTTATGTTTTCTTAATGACATTTACATTCACTATATATAGTAGCTGCGTGAGGAACCATAAATGATATAACAGAATATAGAATATGTAAGTCATTTTTGTTTATACATAAAGAATTGTATGAATGGTCGTTCTTAATGTAAAGAGGTGAATGAGTAAGTTGAATTACCTTGATGTCACAGTGCAGTGCTCTCTGTTTTCTCTTCCCTCTGATATCCTGTCCCTCGCTCTACCTCTCACTTTTATCCCCATTCAAGTTTCATTTCTCACTAAAGGCAAAAGTTACTTCCTGCGAGGGAAATGTCTTTCCCAACCGAATCACTTGCTTTCGTTTCCTTTGCTTTTTTGTGTGTTCGTTTGTGTGTATCCGTGTGTGTGTGCGCGCGCGTGCGTGACGAAGGTAGACGAGACGGATCCAAATGCAGAAACTTTTATTCAATTTACAATTACAATTTACAATTTAGCATTTAACAGACGCTTTTCGGCAAAGCGACTTACAATTTTTTATTCACCAAAGACCACAGGCAATACAAAAACGCATAGTCAAAAACAAAGACCAAATTCAAAAGCAAAAAGTCTGTCCCAAACTGATGGAGCAGGATAAGGAGAAAAACAAGTTGGAGAACACAAAGGAAAACCACTAAACCGACAGGGAACACAAAAACAGTTTAGCACGGTAAGAACATGAGTAACGACAATAACTAGAACAGAACAAAACTGCAGGGTATATGTAGAGACAGAAGAGGTGAAACTAATATTCGATATTTAACTAATATTACGATGGAAAACGTCATGGGGTCAAGGAAAGATGTGAAGGGAAATTCATAAAAACTTAGGAAAAGACAACCGCAATTCTAAAAGAATCCGACTGCACTTTTACTAGGCTACGTAATTATGCATTCCACACATTCCTGCTGTCTCTCCGCTGGTATATTTGCAGTCATCCTATTCATTGAGGACTCTCTAGCGACCGCCCTCCAAGTGAATTACAGCCAATAGGCCTTTTTGACGTAACGATGGCGGTCTTTCCGGTTTCAGCCAAGAGAGGGTATCTTTACTTTCGGTTAGCCATCCTCCCTATTTCTAGCGAATCGACAATGGCACAGTGTAGACACAAGAAGTGGTGTTGTGTACCTTTATGTACAAACAACAAACAAAAGCAGCCCTATTTAAGCTTTCACACATTTCCCCATGATGAGGACCGCAAGAGAGCATGGATCCAAGCAATCAGAGGAGAGGAAGGCCCGCTGTTTAACGTCTGTGATGACATAGTTGTTTGTACCATGCGCTTTCGCAGCGACAACAAATTTATAACTACTGGTGGTCTAAACAGAATTCAAGAAAAAGATTCGGTGCCCTTCCTGTTTACATG
Source organism: Chanos chanos (assembly GCF_902362185.1). Taxonomy (NCBI): domain Eukaryota; kingdom Metazoa; phylum Chordata; class Actinopteri; order Gonorynchiformes; family Chanidae; genus Chanos; species Chanos chanos. The sequence continues at coordinate 44,850,159 of NC_044501.1, read as the reverse complement.
GGTCTGTGTCAGAACCACAGTCAGGAAGTCCCTTTATGAGAAGTCGACTGGGGTTTGATGTTCGTAAAGACAAACCTTGCTGTAGTCGAGAAGATGTTGATTTTGCCTTGGACCACGACTACCATGCACGGACATCGCCAGGTAGGTTTTGATCCTCCTTGCTTGAGTAGATGAGTCGCCAAGTAGATAAGTAGCTTATGTACATTTACATATATACTTTGTATTTATCTGGAAGTTTTTATTAGACCTAGCCAGCAAAGCAAGAGCTAGCAAATGAAAACCTTTTAAAAAATGTTTCTGGTATATCCTGTTATTTTCGTGTAATCAGCGCTGGCATAGTTAATGTTGCGCTTTTTTATCCGTAGTAACTTTACAATAAAGTTCTGTATGTGTGTCTTTTTTAAACTCATGAAATCCTAAGCATGGTGAAATACTAGCACGTAGCTAGCTAGCCTATTTAATACAGACATAGCCGTAATTAGTTAGCGCCGTTGTTTACAGTTCAGCGGGTTGACAGCCTGAGGAAAGAGGCTGTTCCTGATCTGGTCCCGAGCTATTCCTGAGAATTCTGTTCTGTTCTGTCTGTACTTCTTGTATGTTTACACTTGTCTCATGTTCTCACATCAGGAGCATTGGAGGCAGCTCTGTTGAGGAAAGAGGAACTAGAAGCACAAGTAGGAAGACTCACAGTCATGCAGCAGCTCCAGTTTACCAGATTTTGTGTCTTAGATGCAGATTTTCGGTTCTACACCAGATTCCCATGTGAATGCGTCTTCAGAAAGTTCTGGCGTGCCATAGAACCTTCTGCAAGTGTGCTAGTGTACTGGAGCAAAGCACATGAAATGGGATAAGAAGCAGCTGCACATACAGATCCAAGTCCCCAGAGAAAACTAACTGCGATTAATGAGTTCTTCCTTTACTGTCTACGCACTGCTGTTGGCCTTAGGGAGAAGGTTTTGGCAGACATGTTTGGAGTGTCCCTGTCAACTGTTAGCTGGGTTGTCATTACATGGGCAAACTATCTGTACTAGATGTTAGGTTCATTGCCCATCTGACTCTCCTGGGAACAGGTAAGGAGACGTCTGCCACCCAGGTTCAAGGAGTTCTTCCCAGATGTGAGGGTGATTCTTGACAGCACTGAGTTTCGCTGTGAAACACCAAGTGCACTCAGTTTGCACTCTGAGACATACAGTGTGTACAAGAGTCACACCACATTCAAGGGCCTTGTTGGTGTCTCTCCCTCAGGGGCTGAGACGTTTGTGTCAAAGCTCTACACAGGTGGAATCTCTGACAAGGAGATCACAAGACAGTCTGGTGTTCTTGGTTTGTTGAAGGAAGGAGATGGTGTGATGGCAGACAAGGGTTTCTTGATTGAGCCCAGGCTGAATACTGTGGGAGTAAAACTCATCATCCCCCCCTTTCAAGCACAGAGCCCAGTTCTCGAGGCAGAAGACTGAGCAAACACAACCCATTGCCCGTCTTATGATCCTTGTTGGGAGAGAGTCATCAGAAGAGTGAAAGAATTCCACATCTTTGACACAACAATTCCATTCACAGTTGCCAGCAGCATTAATCAGATTTGGACCAACTGCTGTGTTATGGTAAATTTTCAAGGACCTGTAGAGTTGGACATGTGTTAGTGTGTAAGAGAAATGTTTGAATGTGCATTTGTTTTGAATGGATACATGCTGTATGTTCAGTTGTATGTTCCAGTGTTTTCTGGTCCATGTCTTTGCTTTGTGGTGTCTGAGTTTGCCTTGTACTTCATATATCTTTGTCTCATCTTCCCACTCATGACCTGCACCTTGCCGTGGTGAGTGGGCTTTAAACCAAGTCAGGTCATTTAGGACTTTTCCTTGAACATGGGGCTTTGCAATCTCTACCTTTTTGTGATTCACCGTGGTGGCACCTCTGATGTCGTTAACAAAGCCACAAGAGACAGCGCTAGTGGTGGCACGTGAGTACTTTCACTTTCCTGCTCTTCTGTATACACACGCATACGCACATCCATACCCTCCCACAAATGAAGTCAAGTAGTGTTGCTGTAAGTGGTGAGCACTGGCACAGACTCAAGAAAATACATGGACAAAATAATATGTTGTTGGGTTTTTGAATTTCATTTGATTAGTTGTTTTAATGATTAGAACAAAATAATTGTAAAATGTATTTGTCCCCCAACCCTTCACCAATACATACAGAACTAAAACTTGAACAAGGACAAGAACAATAGCAAGTTAATGGATTCACACTGTTTCTCACACACACAGACGCATGCACACAAGCAAACTACTGCATTTTCAAGAACATGTCCATGATGGTGTTATAGTAATACACGTCTAAGGTGTCTTTCATGGAATCGATGAAGACATCATCACGCCAGATCCTCTCTACCGTAATGTTTCCCTTTGTGTCCGTCACACCAGGAAAGGCCAAATGATGGCGAGCTGACCCTGCACCTGGACATAATATTTATGTTTCTTTTTAAGCTGTGGTTTTCCCCACAGTGAACCTTTTGTGGGATGCCTCCGTGATGGTGTTGATGTCAGGACGCTTCACCTCCACCAGCCCAAAGAGGGGATCCTCTCTGGGGTCTACAACCCTGCCATCTGGGTGCACCACAAACCCACATGGATAGACATTTACTTGCCAAATGTCTGCATACAGCTGTAGCACTTCTGGCTCCAGCTCCAGCTCCACCCCCCGCCTCATTGCTGTGGTCTGGCGTGCGTGTCCCCCTCAAAATTCGCATTGCCAACCGCTCCCTTGAGTTGCCTCCCCTGGCATGGAGGACCTCATGGAATCAGCTGGCCATGACTCCGCACTCTGCAGCTGATTCCTACTCTGTTGTCTGGTCTCCCTCTCCAGAGCAGCTGAGAGGCCTGAGGGGACTTGAAGGCAGTCAGGCTGGAGACTGTGGTGGAGCATGGGGACAAAACAAACTTTTGTGGGAACCTTTACCCTGCCAGAGGGAGATCAGGGAAGAGTGGACTATCCTGGTGGTGGCAGACTTCCTGGATCAGTGGTGGTGTTGGGGGACGCTGATATGAGAGCGGAGACCCAAAGGGGACTGGACCAAATTTGCTGTCCATGAGGGACATCGTGGCCAAACCAGACAGTGCCCTTGAGATGCCCTTTGAGGAGCGTCATAATTGTTTCAACAGGAAGGGGTCCTAAAATATATATATTGAAAATAGTTTGTTCTTTGTGTTTTACATGTTCATGTGATCTTTTTGTTTATACTTGAGTTCAGCTACTCCTTTCTGTTTATTCAAATATAGTATGAAATATCTTTTTTTCATCACAGCATCGTCATCTTCTTGTTCACATTGTTTATTAAAGTGTAGTAATTATTAGTTTTATCAGTTTTGTTCCTTTGCATAGTCTATCTTGTTTCACAAACAGTAAAATATGTATTTTGTTGATACTTCATAACACCAACCTTTTATACGGCATATACAAAGTATACTTCACTCCACAGCTGCCAGATGGCGTTGGTTTCTTGATGACCAGCTGGTCAACAGGCTCTAGGTGGATCCTCTTTAAACTGATAATGTTGTCTATGTGAGGGCATAGTTGAATAGGGCATGGTAGACATTAAACATTATTATTTTTATGAGCTTTTCCTATCTGTTTATTCAGTTGTAGTCTGCTATTCGAGCAGTAATATTATGCTAATACCTGAGTGCGCAGCTTGTGCCAAGCTCGTGGTTTGCTGGTGCGAGCCACGGGGAGGGGTATGGTGGTTGTCCCCATGGTGCTGTAGTGTGCTGTCTGGTAGAGGAGTGCAACAATGTGGTTGCAAAATCATCCACCTGCAGCACATGAACAGGCAAAACCCCGCAGTCTTGCGGGCTCGGCAGTGTGAATGGTCATCTACGACATTTACGCAGCGATGTCACAATTTTAAGTATGCAATGTAGTTTGTGTTGTTAGTCGAAACGGGGTGAGCAGAACAAATTAGTAAAAGCCTCAGAACCTGAACTCGTGGAACAACGACCAGAACTTTTGGAAAAAGAAACAAGAGCGGTCTTATCAATCAAACCTCAGAGAGCGTGAACAAAGCGAATCAGAAAAAGTAGCAAATTATTGCACAGTGTTGCAGCAGTTTACACTGTGCAACAATTTTCTACATTCTCAAGTATGTTTTTATGGGCAACTAGTTTTTGGTTTCATCTACAAATTCATTTTGATGATATGGTCATGTGAAGGACAGATATACACAAAAATTGAATTTATTCTATGCTCTTGTTCCTTTTGCCCCCTAACAGACTCAAAGTTATTTTCACTACACCTCCAGTTTGTGTGGCTCCTCATTCTTTTTAAGTGACCTGTAGCACTGTGCTCGTATTACGACACTACTGTCTACTACGTTGTACACTATACCAAAAAGAACATGCACAAAACAAACATGAATGAATATTAAACTATCATGACGTATGTTATGACAATAAACAATTGGATACTTTCATTACACGGCCATCTCTCCGTGGCTAGCTGACATTACCCTCATAATTAAAAATAAATTGTTCATAGAACAGTTTGTATCCATGATCCAGTTTGTATCGTTTTGTTTTACTATACATATCCACCGTCTCAACAACCTATGAGAGGCGGAGTTTTGGCAGATTTGCCAAAGATCTGGAGAACATCGGGGACGCTTACACATCTTCGCCGAAGATAGCCATTGTTTAGCGTAAGTGACCAGAAGTAATTTTACCCCCAGTTGCTTTCCAATAGGGCGGCGTGAAAAAGGCCTGTATTAGTACAATAGCATTAATATGAAGTGGACAGGCTCTATGTAGATAGGCTCTGGTAAAGGATGGTCCAGTGTACCCCATGCTAAAGGATATAAGAAAGGAAGCATTGAAGAATCTTTCCGTAGCATGTAGAGAATTCGACCAGCTCTAATCATGGCTGCCACTTAGATATTTCCGGGTCATTTCACGCAGTTAGAAACCTTCCTAAGCAAAAAAGACTATTCAGCTGCCTCCATGAAATGTGAAGTACTGTCTGGTACCAGACCACTCTGGTACAGAATGAAGGGCATTGCTGCAGGATGAAATGGCTTGTGTCCAAAAGCTCATGTCTGGATCCCACATGAAACAACAGCCAGATCAGCCCGCCGGTGGAAGAAGCATTTCAGATCTTCTGTTGGCACTGGAGCTATGTGTTCCAGTGTCCTGAGATTCCCCCGGACTTTGGGTGCTGGCAGAACCTCTCCCGGACTTCAGTGGGCAATGGATATTTCCTAGGGTCCTCTTGGCCCACTTGTGACAAAGCAGGGTCATGCAGCCTTCTCTGATGTCAGGTGGCATTACAAGAACTGGTAACCATATGCTTAGGCCTTACTGGACACTGGGTAACACCGCAGGGATTATCCTATAGGAACAGGATACAATTAACAAATATTAATTCCAGTAGGAGCAAGTCCTCTGATTATCAGGTGGTGCCACATGGTCAGATAGCCATTGATCAAGGTTTCTTAAGATCCAGGAAAGTAGTTGCAAGACATTGTTCCTCCCACCCAAAGGATATAAAAGCCAGCCCTCCAGAATCTCTAGAGGTGGTGGTGGCCAAACCTCATTCCTTTCTTCATAGGTTCAAGGATCTGAGATCCCTCCCCTTCCCTTCAGTGATGGGTTTTGAAGGTTGAGTTTTGCTGACAGTGAGGATCTGGCAGCCTTGGTGCTGCCATCTTTAACTGATGCACTCCTTCTTCTATCAACACATTGTTTCATTCTGGAAGCAGCAGTGATCACACAAACGGGAATGAAGTGGTTTGTGTCAGGGTCTGTACTAAGGTATCAGATCCATGACAGACTCTATGTCTGTGAGTAAATAAAGACACAAAGAAATACTGAATTAAGACACAAAGAAATACTGAAAAATTCTAGTAGAATTTTAGCTAGTAAATATAGACACTTAGCATTGGTAATGACTGGGTTGATTGTTGCCAGGGGACCAATTGGGTGTGTTTTCCTAGAGGGTCAGCCAGACAAGGTACGCTCCCTGTTGTCACATTTCGGCTAATCAATGTCAATGTATACACCCGCACATATACAGGTGAATCCAGGGAAATAACATGAACCTCAATGTTCTTGTGGAGGCACATGTGTATCTCAAATTCTTTTTCATTGGTATTTAGACTAAACTGAAATGTATAGCGGACCTTTTTTTTGAGGGTTTTGAGGAAAGGAAAACAGGGCTCTGGTAACTTGTGTTGAAGTATTGTATTACATAAACAAACAATACTGAAGATCATTTCTCCATAAATATTAATATTGATTGGACATGCACTCAAAATCAAGATCAGAAAGTGCGAATTTAAGATTATCCCTTCAGTTTCAGACAGCAGCTTTCAGCTTGGAGTAGATGTCAGTCTTTTTGAAGGACATGACAGATGACCAATGGACTTGAGTTTCTCCCATTTTGACAAAAATGGGGGCTGAAATATGGGCGGAGAGTCTCCTTGAAGTTGCAGTCAGTGAAGGTATAAATATGCGATCTGGCCTCCACATTATAGAAGGACACCAGACCCTCCTCATAGTCCACAAACACCCCCACTTTCTGGACTTTCTCTGGGATGGGGAGACGGACAGGGGGATCCTCAAGGGCACAGTAAAGATTCTCATTACAATGCACAATGGCCCAGTAACCCTGACTGGGTTTTAGGGAGATCTTGCCCTTCCTGTTGGCATCCTCAGCTGCCACACCCAAATCCCATCCTGTCTTTTCCCAGACATCAACCTCCCAGTAAGCCCTGCCAGAGGTCAGCTGGTTCTGACCCAGGACGCAGCCGAACAAGTCGTATCTTTCATCGTTGTCTGGGAAATCTTGTTTGATTCCTCCATCTCTCACTTCCTTTCCATCATCTGACAGAACTAGCTGAGCATTAGCCGTGTCTGGGTCGAGAATAATGTCAGCTTGAGGGACAAAAGAATCCAAAAATTTAGGGCAATTGGACAGTTACAGGTCAACCATCAACAGGATATCAGTTCTGCCTGTCTCACAAAGAATACCTAAAGTTAGATTTAAGGCTTGATTTGGACAGTATTAGAAATTCAGTCCCTTCACCTCTTCACCTTTTCACCATTGTGCAATTTTCAATACAATCAATTGATGTCATTGACTCAGATTTTTCTTGTATTGTGGAACAAGAGGATTTCCACCAAATACAAAAACGTTGAAAACGGATTTTTTGGCTATCTTGGAGGGTTTAGCTGTCTTCCACAAACCAAGGACTGATTTACTTAAAATGTTTGACTTGAAACCGAAAACATACCTGAAAACCTGTGCATTCTCTTAATTTCTGTAAAGCAAAAACAAGGTTTAATCACTTTATCTCCTCAGTTGTAGCTGAGTATCCATGAATATTAAACTCACTTACCAAGACTTGAGAGTTTCTCCAGTTCGGCATCCAGCTTAGATTTCATTGCCAACAAGTGTTTTTGAAGAGAACCAAGAGACAGGTCAGTATTGACAGTGATATTTATCCAGTCTGTGTCCTTCTTGGTGTCTGGCATTGATGGGTAACTCTATGGGAATCACATAAAAAATGATTGATTGACGTTAAGTAAATTAAAAGAAATAAGTATTATGTTTAGTCAATACATTAAAGTAAATCCAAAGTATTTAAATAAAGATAAAAAAGAATAAGAATTTAATAAAATGTAAATAAAAATGATTATTTCAAGAGCAGTTCTTCCATTAGACCTGATTACAAACTGGCACCAACCAACAACTGTATGGATATTTATGATGTATATGGGGAAAACAAAACATTAATCATGACCCTAAGAAATAAAATTCAGTTTCTCAATGCCTTTATTTACCTGCAGGAAGTGAACGTGGTCTTCAGCATCAGTGATTCGATCGAACTCAGTGATGACCTTCCTGAATTCACTGATCTCTCTCTTCAGCTCATTGGTTAGCTCCTCAGCCTCCATTTTCAAACGCCTCCTCCTATCCTCAAGAGGCTGCAGTGCCTCCTTCTGTGCCTCCTCCACTGCTGCCATCAGACCCTCAAACACATTCTCAATCTCTCCTCTCTCCCGGTCTATCTTTTCCTGAGGTACAATTTCAGGTTTTATATAGTTACATTTAAATACACTTTCTGGACATTGTTTTAAAACACATACAGTGAACTCTTACTGTTGTGCCAAAAAAAAACGAATAAATCTCGCTCAGTTACCAGATATACTCTTGCCTTCACACTCTCTCATATGTGCTGTCATTTACTTTCTCTCCGTCCCTTTTTTGATGATAACTGAAGTTTTGTATGTGTGTGTGTGTGTGTGTGTGTGTGCGCAGACACACAGACACACACACACGCACAAACTCCAGGAGTTCATATCCAACAAACTGCTGTTCCTCCTAAAGTGATAAACACCTTGAACTGTTCATATCTCCACAGACTTATGCTGATTCTATCCACCCCAGCATTTTAGATCAAAGGTAATGTGTCCTGACTCTTATCAGTGTTCCGGGTTAATGGTTTTGACAAACCTGACACTGGTCCACACTGAACTCAATTTCTTTGACTTTGTCCTCTTTCTCCTTAATCATCTTTTCCAGATTGCATTTAATGCTTAGCAAATCAGCCTGTAATGATACACACAAACACACATGCATTAGCAAAAAACACAAGACACACCCAAAAGCAGACACACACACACACACACACACACACACACACACGGTTCTAAAGCACTGGGGATGTAACATTTCAGTGTCTGCCCCAGCCATAAACACTCAGTCGTTTTGTTCAGTGTCATTATTACAAAAGCTGCTTAAATATTAACCTACCTGCATGCTTGCATAAGACCACAAAGTCTAAGTCACTTGTTTTGTCAGTTGTGGGACATAAAACACATTCACTGTAACTGGCCATATAATCCAACACACACTGGTAACTGAGAATAACTATTTACTACTGTGGAGGTTCTGTGATATCCACAAAGAAACACCTTCTTGGCAATGCCTTGGTAATCCCTAGTGTGTCCAATACCTGTCTTCTGTTACTCTCCATTTCTACAGGAACAACCTGCCTGCCCTTCTGCACACACAGAGCACAGATGCATTTTCCCTCCTCACAGCTGTACAGCTCCAGGGGTCGACCGTGGGTCAGACACGCCCTCTGGTCCAGGTCCTCCACTGGGGCCACCAGGTGATGGCCTTTCAGCCGTGGTGTGGATCGGTGCTGTTCCACATGCAAGCTGCAGTATGACACCAGACACACCAGACAGGACTTCACAGCCTTCAGCCTCCGTTTTCCAACGCAGATGTCACACGCCACCTCTCCTGGAGCTCCCGGGAACTCATCCGTCCTTGGATGCTTGGCTTCCTCCAGTTTATGCAAAATTGCCTTGAGAACCACGTTGACCTTAGGTCTACCCTGCAGATCTTGCTTACAGAGTGGGCAGGCCATGTCATTGTATTGTTTATGATGGTCCAGGCATGTCATGCAGAAGGTGTGACCACAGATGGTGGTGACAGGGTTCTTCAGTACGTCCAAACAGATGCAGCAGTTTAGATGCTGGGACATCAGAGCAGGTGTATCCTCACTTGTTGAAGGTGAAGAAGAAGAAGACAAAGAAGAAGAAGACGAAGACAAAGAAGAAGCCATTGCTGGAGCAACAGAAACAGCAGAGAAATTGTGTTATGTGCCTTGAGAGGACAATTACAATTAAAAAACAGGTAAACCAATAGAATCCAGCCAAAGTCCTCACTAAGCAATACATGATAGAAAAATATATATATGTATATATATATATATATATATATATATATATATATATATATATATATGTGTGTGTGTGTGTGTGTGTGTGTGTGTGTGTGTGTATGAAAAATGTGATCTGTTAAGAAAAAGAAACTGATTCAAAGTAGTGTAAGATATCAATTTATTTACATCTACAAAAAATGAAGTGCAATCTCAGCGTTTATGATTCATAACAGACTTTCACAAAATTTCATGCACTATTCTGATGCAATAAAACAGTAATACAAAAAAAGTCATAAATGTTTTAAACGGGTACTTACAGTAAAATGTAATCACACCTTAGATAATGTCACTTGCCGTATGTCAAGGAGTATTTCAACTTTTAGTTATCACTAAACAGCCGAAGAGTGAAAACTTCTGACTTAACACCTGTCATGGAAACCAAAATTACTTTTTTGACTGAAAAAATCTTCCTGACTATTGTTTTAACAGATATAGTTAAAAAGCCCTTTGAGCAAAGGTCTGATTTGCATTAAATGACATTGGCAAATAAATTCAATCGCTGCAAGTTACCTCTCGTTCAAAACGACATGGTTTTTCCTTCACTCTCCAACTAATGGTCTGCCACTCACTTTCTCCCTCTCTCTCTTTATCTCTGTCAGGTTTATCTTAAGTTTCGTTTCTCCCTTTCAGATGAACTATTGTGTGTGTGTGTGTGTGTCTGTGTCTGTCTGTTTTTGTGTTACGCAAGGTGTAGGAGGAGTTATTCTGCTTAAAGAAAATCATCAAGATTCATCAAATACAGTCTGATGCCTGTAATTTACACTTTGCACTTATAACAGTAGATTTTATTTGATCTCATCATGTCAACTAATCTTCTAATCATGATGTAATCAACCTACCAACTGGTACCCTAAAATCCAATGTTTATGTTCTAACAAAATGTGAAAAAACAGGCTTTTTTAATTCAGCTAAGGTTCCAGTGTAGTATCTGTATGCTACCTGTGGAGGGATCACAGATACTATATTTGGAATGGGCGTGGACATTTCTCTGTCGGTCAGAGAAACGTTTTGATTGGATCCAAGAGGACCTATAGACTTGTGAACCTATAATTTGCACGAGATTTAATTTAGAGTAAATGTTGACCCCACTGGTGGTGACATGCATTTATCGCTCTGAAAAATCTTTTATGATGCAATATAGGAAAGGAACATCCACATTTATTTAATGACTCAGTGCTGTTAGGTCACATTAAAGTCTTAAATGGAATAATCTCTCTCTCAATACAACATGGAAGCAATGAGAACTGATCTAATGCAAACAGAATTTCTTTTTAATATTATCAATAAGTGTTTTTTTTTTTTCTTAAAACATTGAAAAAAATCAATTATGCAAAAAGAAAATATAAGCATATTTCAAGAACATTTTCATCATGCTTAGGTGTGTACCAAGAAAATTATGACCGCACAGTAAATTATCTGACATATCAAGACCAACGTTCTTTGCTTTCAGAATCACAGAATGCAAAAGGTACTAAATTATATGTCAACTAATGATTTATAGATTGTAAGAAAATATTCATTGGAGCATTTTATGGATATGATATCAAAATTCGTGGGACCTTCCAACCATACACTAAATTGTGAAATGAATGAAATTCTGTAACAGAGCATAAATCTGTAAAAGTTTTTTTTAAAGCAGCCTCGATACCAACTACTGAAATGTCTTTTTTTTTTTTTTTTTTTAGAAAGAAATAATATTGGGAATGAAACTGTAAAATGAAACTCAATGAGTCTTAGTTACTCAACTCATGAGGATCAGGAAATCAAGACCAGAGAGCCTCAGACTGTCTATTTGGCCTTACATAATAGCTCTCAACTTGAATGTCAGTCATTTTGACTGACATGACAGATGACCAATGGACTTGAGTTTCTCCCACTTTGGCGAAAATGGGGGCTGAAATATGGGCGGAGAGTTTCCTTGAAGTTGCAGTCAGTGAAGGTGTAAATATGCGATCTGGCCTCCACATTATAGAAGGACACCAGACCCTCCTCATAGTCCACAAACACCCCCACTTTCTGGACTTTCTCTGGGACAGGAAGACGGACAGGAGGATCCTCCAGTGCACAGTAAAGATTCTCATTACAATGCACAATGGCCCAGTAACCCTGACTGGGCTTTAGGGAGATCTTGCCCTTCCTGTTGGCATCCTCAGCTGCCACACCCAAATCCCATCCTGTCTTTTCCCAGACATCAACCTCCCAGTAAGCCCTGCCAGAGGTCAGCTGGTTCTGACCCAGGACACAGCCGAACAAGTCGTATCTTTCATCGTTGTCTGGGATGTCTTGTTTTACCCCTCCATCTCTCACTTCCTTTCCATCATCCGACAGAACTAGCTGAGCATTTGCTGTATCTGGGTCGAAAGTAACATCAGCTACAGGAGGAAAAAAAAGGGTTCAAATTTGAACAAAGATTAGATTAGTTAAGGAATTAAAGAAATGAAGTACTCTGTATCTAAAAAGAAAAAAAATGTGATTGTTAGGTCTGAACTGAAACAAGGACACACCTGCAAACTTCCTGATCCTCCCAATTTCTGGCAATTAAAAAAAAAAGAAGTTTAATCATTTGATCTCTTCTGTCATAATAAATTGTTCAGTAATACTGAATTCAGATTATTTTCATTTTCTCACTCACCAAGACGGGAGAGTTTCTCAAGTTCTGCATCAATTTGAGCTCTCATAGCCACCAAGCTTTTCTGCATGGACCCAAAAGTTAACTCAGCCTTAACGGCCACATCTGTCCACTCTCTACTGCTCTCGGGCATCGATGGGTAACTCTACGGGAAAGCATAGACGAGATGAAAAAGAAAAGATTTCAGAAAGTTCTAGAACATCAGCTCAATAGGACCTATTCAGTAAAACTTCAGTTCTTATCAAGCTCCAAACTGAAAAATATACACTCAGCACTGCCTCTTTGGCATCCTGTCACTGCTTCAGACTAAACCATGGAACAATTACGCTGAAAGAAGCCTAGTCCTCAAGATTCTCTGATGGGTTAAGTTCTAGGGACTGTGCAGACCACTTGAGTAAAGTGAAATGACTATCATATTCGAGGAACCATTTAGAGATGAAATGTACTTTGAGATATAATACGTTATCCTGTTATAAGTGTCCATGGGATGATGGTTAAACGGTAGGCTTTTAAGGAAAGATCGTCAGTTACAATGTTCAGACAACTCGTGGTGTTCCATCATTGTTTGGATGGTAACACAAGGCCTAATATCGAGTGAAATCAATGAAAACAATCCTCACAACGTCTCACCAACTTCACACCACCATTAACAACCTGAACAGTGGACGCCTGGCAGCAGGGCTTCATGGACTTTTACTGCGTATGCAAAATCCTGACTCTGTTACCTGTACCATCTGACATAATCCAGGATTTGTCAAAACAGGCGATGTTTTTCTATTCTTATACTAAGTGTTGGAGATCATGTGCCCACTGGAGCTACTTGCTCTTGTTTTTAGTGAGGTGTAATATTGTGGGTTCATGTCCAGGACAAAAACCTGAGGAGTTGAGCACTCTGACATTTTTTCCTTACATGCTTTTTAAAGCCAGTATTGTACACAAAAAACCTGGAAGTGTATCCATATTTAAGAGTCTGGTCCTGGCCTGCCTGGTGCCAGTGTTCACATTTTATAAGTCCTTTCCGTCATCTGAGTCTGTTTTTTATGTTATACATGGAAATAATAAAAACAAAATAAACTTTTTAGCATGTCAACACTCATTCAATCCCAAATATAACTGGACAGTCCATTAATCCCAAATATTAGTAAACATTCCTTTCATCCCAAACATTAGGGGTTTCATTTCATTTTAATCAGTTTAATTTAATTTTGATTGCTTCCTCACCCGCAGGAAGTGAACATGGTCTTCAACATAAGTGATTCGATCTATTTCAGCGATGACCTCGCTGCATTCACCGATCTCCCTCTTCAGTTCGGTGGTCAGCCCCTCAACCTCTTCTTTTAGGCATCTCCTCCTCTCTTCAAAAGGTTCTAGCGCCTCCCTCTCGGCCTCCTTCACTGCTGCCATCAAAGCCTCAAATACCTCCTTAATCTCCCCCTCCTGTCTGTGTATCTGAGTCTACAGGTTCAATGGAAAAGGACCTTAATACTTTCTTTTTTTATGTTCCTTTCTGGGGGCTTTTTCACCACTGTGGTGTGGTAATGCTTTGACATCAAGGCAAAGTTCATCCTTTTTGACAGGGGGTTTACTGTAATAGCTACCTTTGGGTTACCCTTTTTTTAATTTTTTTTTTTTTTAACTGGTTAGTACTGGCTAAATTATACTGGAGATAAAAATATGTTAGTGAAAATAAAATTACTGTTAGCAATGCTGAACTTCCCTTTGAAGAATTATTGATGTGATTTTAAAATCACAAAGGGCATTTACTAATTAAAAAATCACTGTTCACTGGGGACAGATATGGACAGATGGCAGAATTACTATTGTTGTGCACCAAGATAAAATCGAAACAAATGTAAAAGTATGAAAACTCATGACAATCTGAATCTTTTCTGGATTTTTCTGTCGTATTTTTAAGCTTTGACAGACCTTACACTGATCCACTGCCCACTCAATTTCTTTGACTTTGTCTTCTCTCTCCTGAATCATTTTTTCCATGTTCTCTTTAATGCCTCTCAACTCCTCCTGGAATGATACACACAAACAACATACCCACACACCCACAAGCAGCAAAAAAACATCCACACACACACATACACACGCAAACGTGCACAGACACACACAGAAGCACACTTTGTTTTCAAGATCACACTCTGACATGTAGTGACTCAGTGGTTGCCCCAAGCAGAAATACTCCAGAGTACAGTCATATTTATCATCACTAATATAAGCAGTTTAAACATTAGCCTGTCATGAGTACACAGCGCAAAGATGAAGTAAACACCATATGCATTATGAGCTTCGTGCCAAAGGAGCACAATGACTGAAACTACATTTCCTTCCAAAAATTACAGCAGGTACAGTTATACTTCACAGCAGAAATAAAACCAGCAAACACAGGAGTTCTCTGATCCACTGTGAAACTCTGCCATGACTTACAAATCTCTGATATGTCCATTACCTGTCTCCTGTTCCTCTCTGTTTCTATGGGAACAACCTGCCTGCCCTCCTGCACACACAGAGCACAGATACATTTTCCCTCCTCACAGCTGTACAGCTCCAGGGGTCGACCGTGGGTCAGACACGCCCTCTGGTCCAGTTCCTCCACTGGGGCCACCAGGTGATGGCCTTTCAGTCGTGGTGTGGATCGGTGCTGTTCCACATGCAAGTTGCAGTACGACGCCACACACACCAGACAGGACTTCACAGCCTTCAGCCTCCGATTTCCACTGCAGACGTCACATGCCACTTCTCCTGGAGCTCCCGTGAACTCATCAGGGTTTGGACGCCTGGCTTCATGTAGCTCATCAACTAGAGCTCTGAGAATCACGTTCACATCTGGCCTGACTCGCAGAACTTGCTTACAGAGCGGACACACCAGATCATTGTAGTGTCTGTGACGGTCCAGGCAGGTGGAGCAGAAGGTGTGACCACAGGTGGTGGTGACAGGGTTCTCCAGCAGGTCCAGACAGATGGAGCAGTTCAGGTGCTCTGCAATCCGAACTGGTGCATCGTTACTGGGTGAGGGCGAGGACGGTGACAGGAAAGAAGCCATTGCTGGAGCAGAGAAAAGCAAAGGGAGTTTCGTGTCGTGTGAACAACTACAGCACGACAACAACAGTGGAGAAGAGGAAACAAAGACGAAAAGGAAAGTCAGCTGAACCTAACCACACCCAGAGAGAAGACATCATATTTAAAGAGCAAATGCCACCTATCAGGAATAGCACACTGATCAAAAGCACCCGTATAATCGGTTGCAATGAGCATCGTTTGTAAATAATTGTTTCAGCGTAGTCTATTGATAATTTCTACTATAAAAACAGTCTCTGACAAATACTCACACATATATTTACATATATATATACACACACACACACACACTCTGCTAAGCACACATATCAAAATAAAATAGTCTCTTAAGACACATATAAGGTTTCAATGCAAAGAGAAGAATAAATAAGTGATGCTATGAAATTACCTTATAATGAATAGAATGTGTTCTTGTCTTTAATCTCCCTGTATCGTTCTGTCATTCACCTTCCCTCTAACGTTCTGTAATTCCCTGTCATTCACCTTCCCTCTAAGGTTCTGTAATTCCCTGTCCCTCTCTGTTTTCCCAATCCCTTACAGTCCTGCTCTCTTCTAAGTTTCATTTCTCAGTACAGAGTGAACTGGTTCCTGTGAGGGGCATGCCTTGATTTGCATTTGTTTTCCTGATTCTGTGTGTGCGTGTGTCTGTGTTCTTCTGTGTAATATCCAGTGGTAAATGTGGCTAGACTGGTTTGTGTAGTCAGGTCAGCACTATTAGGCTGCCTCATTTGC
Organism: Chanos chanos; assembly: GCF_902362185.1. NCBI lineage: Eukaryota > Metazoa > Chordata > Actinopteri > Gonorynchiformes > Chanidae > Chanos > Chanos chanos. Next base: position 44,833,927 of record NC_044501.1, on the reverse strand, counting down.
ATCAGACAGAGCCTAATGAGATATTGTGGGTTTGACTGTGTGTGTGACAGATCTACTCACCGTCATGTATGGACGGTTTGTACACACGAACTGTTTATACATAAGTACGGGTTAACACGCACAACTTTACACGTTCACACCATAACATGGAAAGAGTACAAACTCTTATCAGATTTCAAGACAAACTTTTATTGATCATTACCACTGTGATTTAGTTGTGTGTGTGATTTCGAAATTTCGATGTCTTTAGGACGGCCACTGTCATGACCCCGAAAACGAGGACACCCAAGTCCAAAAAGGAGGACCAAAGGAAAAACCGACGGACATCCAATTCAAAAGACACAAAATGAAAACAATAACCAATATGACAGTTACGATCAAACTGAACCAAAACCTGCTCTATAAACTGACAGGATAAAATAAATGTTCTACTCACCAAAGACACCTACTTGTGATATTTGACCCCTTTCTTAGCTACTTCCAAGATTTTGAAATTCAGCCCTCGTTCCTGCAATTTGACTGGCTTAACTAACTTTAGGTAAACTGGACGAAATAAGTTCAATGATCAGCCGGTACCAACGTTAGCAACACTGTTGCTACACTAAATATTTGATATCTGCCGAACGTAAACACATTAAACAAATGAAATACAAGGTCGTTGATTTACAATTCACAATTTGGTATTTCGCAGACGCTTTTAGCCAAAGCGACTTACAAGAAGTGCATCAGTCAGACTGAACAGGTACATCAGCAAATAACCTGCAAAATAATAATATTGACTTTGAAAATAATTTACGATCGCAGGATCGTAAATACACACTTTCAGAGTGTGCGCACATGCACCATTCGCCAAAAAAACGCAGACTTCTTTTACAGTAGCAAATAAGAGTGAAGCAGTGTAACGAAGTGCGCTCTGGCACTCCGTGAGTGAACTGAAGCGCACGATTTGTATTCAATAGCATCAAAAGGAGGACAAATAGGCATCCGTCCAGACAGAAAGCTGAAAACCCGTACTGTCCGTCCAAAAGCCGGTCATGTGGCCACCGCTGATGTCTTCGCTTACTGATCTGAAAAGAATCGGAAAGAGAGACAAATGTTAGCAGTCAAAATATTCCATAACTCTTATCGATTAAGTTGGCTAGCGATTCAGTTTGTCAGATTCCACTATTACTGTTAAACTGCTACGTTATGTTGTGCTGTCCATACATAAATATGAAATGTAATTTGTGCGATTGTTAAATGTAAGATCTGTTGCTTACCTGTTTGAAATTTTCTGGGTGTGAGAATTGCCGCAGGGACGAAAAACAAACACTTGTCACAGGCCTAGGCATTTTAAAGTAAAAGTCCTGCCAACTCCACAGCAAGCCCACTTAAGTCATATCCTGTTTCAAAACTATAAAAGTCTCCCATTTTGTTTCAGACATAGTTGCGAGTAAGCATACGAATTGTGTGCTTGAGTTAGGCAATATCTGGAAAAACCGTTGCAGGATTTATGTCCCCGCGTTTATGTGTTGGCACGTAAATAAATCCACTAGATGATCAGCCACTAACCACTGACTTGACTTCTGCTGCCTCTTTGCCTGTTTATTATGGTGTGAATGTGGATGCTTGTGTGTGTCAACCAGTCTCTATGTATACAGTTCATGTGTACCAACTGTCCAAAGGTGACACAGAGTAGATCCATCACAGTGTGTGTGTGTGTGTGTGTGTGTGTCCCTGTTCTTTTGTGTAATTTCCATATGCAGGAACGGTAATGTTCAAGTTTTCTTTTTTTTTTTTTGTAAATATTCTGAATGCAGCAATTCCATGAAGATCATCAAATATTACAAGCTACACTGTACTCTGATCTGTACCGTAAACTTTCTGTGCATAACAGTAGAGTTTTCAGTTAATGTTAAAGGTCTAATCATCTCAGCGCTGTAAATGAGTCCAGTCCTTATTCACCAAACAAACATATTTTATATATATATATATATGTGTGTGTGTGTGTGTATATATATATATATATATATATACGTATGTATATTCATTGTGTGAACTGTGTGCTGCAATCATTTATGGGATATTTTCTCACAGCTGTGAGAACAACATCCAAAAGTAGAATAGACCAAGTTTTGCTGTTCCGAAAGATTGTTATCTACCTGTTTTCATCCATTTGAGCGTCCTAGTCCCAAGCTATCCTCTCTGTCAATCCTAGCTTGTGTAAACTTGTCTCTCCTGGCATTTTCCCTGAACTTATCTGTACTGTGGTCTACTGTCTGTACTAAAGTAACCTGATTTACAGATGCATCCAGTCTCACAAACCATTCCTGACAGTATTTGCTTGTTTATTTCACCTTCAGCAGTTTTTTTCCCAGAGAAGGCCCACAACCATATATAAATTGAATTAAACATTTTGAAAAAGAGAAAAAAAAAAGGAAAAAATTATTCAAACTTTACACGTCATAAATGGAGAAGATGCAAATTGGTTTTGCTTTGAAATAAAACATAGAAATTCCCACTGAATATACTAACAGACACATTGTATGGCTTGCCAAGATCATACAGGATCCCTAAGGTGAGGAACGTGATGTGAATGTTAAAAAGACCACATTTTTTATATTCCATAAAGTTCAAGCACTGTAGTACAGTGAATTGTTAGGATAAGCATATCTTCAACAAGACTACACAGAGTAATTCATTTGCTATACAGTTTTAGCACTGTTGCATTAGGTTTGCAATAGCAATGCCATGACGACAAATGCTTAAAATTAGCATCCTCTTGGGAAGATCTGGAACTTTGTCTTATAATAACTAGAAAGCTTATCATTCAAATCCTTGACACTGAGCTTCTGGACCTTACCATTCTGGTCTGGACCAATATAACCTGCTGAGTACACTGGACCCATGTTATTTGGTCCTACAACTGTCCTGCAGCAGAAGGCCCGCCAGTACATTTTGGCTACTCTGACACCGTTGCCAATCTTCCGGACCCCTGGTACCACACCAGTTACAACGAAAGCTTTTCTGTTTTGACACGCTTCCTCCATGAAACACGACACACACTCCTCATGCTTCCTCCAGGAGCCTCTGTTGAAAGTGGAGTCTTGTGGGGCAGCATTGGTCAGGGTGAAGGTGGCCAGCATTGCATCATACGTTCTGGTGTGGTAGACTGGGAACAGGTGGCCCCTCTCATAGCCAGAGCTTTCATAGTCAGAACTTAAGGCTTGATGCCGGCCCCTGTTTGCTGGGTTGATGGTAATTGAACGTCCCATGCATTGCTGTTTACCTCCATCAAGCTGAGGAGTAAAAAGAAATCTACATTTTTATTAGGCAAACAATACAATCCTTCCTGGACAACAAACAGAGTCTTTAATGGACAGCCAGTGGAATCTTTACTGGACAACTAATGGAATCTTTACTGGAAACCTAGTGGAATCTTTACTGGACTCCCAATGGAATCTTTACTGGACAACCAATGGAATCTTTAATGGACACCCAATGGAAGCTTCAATGGACACCTAGTGGAATCTTTACTGGACACCTAAAGGAATCTTTAATGGACACCCAATAGGATCTTTACTGGACAGCCAATAAAATCTGTACTGGACACCCAATGGAATCTTTAATGGACACCCAGTGGAATCTTTACTGGACAACCAATGGAATCTGTACTGGACACCCTATGGAATCTTTAATGGACACCCAATAGGATCTTTACTGGACAGCCAATAAAATCTGTACTGGACACCCAATGGAATCTTTACTGGACACCCTATGGAATCTTTAATGGACACCCAGTGGAATCTTTACTGGACAACTAATAAAGAAGCCATAAGGATGAATGACCTCCACTCTACATTTCTATTTTTCTTATTTATTTATTACCTTTAAAGTTATACCCTTCATATCATAAGTTTAAAATCTAAGACAATATAATCTTACCTGAGGCTCAATCCACCAGGAATCTTCTCTGTCAACATGCTCATGCCCTGTAAACTCATAAGCTGAGTAGACTGGGATCTTATTCTCTGTGTCATAAAGTGTAGCGTAACGATATGCTGTAATAAGCAGCTGATTGTTCTGGTTCGGGAGACACTGGCATATCTCCCTGTAGCGGTTGTTATTTTGGCCTCTCAGTCCCAGCGGAGGTGCACGATTACCAAAGAACTGCAGACATTGATTGAAGGTTGTCAGCCGGGCCACAGAGAGGAGAGGGAGCAGCGGGAGCAGTACAGTGAAACAGAGCGACTTCATGACTGGAGTCACTACAGTAGATGGATAACAGACAATGAGTCTGTTAAACACTCTTCACAATGGACGCCGTTCACAAACCTGAAAGGAAAACATCATAACGTCTTAGCTGTTGAAATCATTTACTGGAAAAGGAAATGTCTGTACCGTGTTTTTGATGTAACTTCCAATACAACATAAAGTGGAAGTGAGAAAGTTCCTCGTTCCAGCTGGAGAAAAAAAAATTGGTCATAGTCTTTTGAGTGCTTTTCTCTCATTCAGAGCTGCATGTCATCCCTAATTTTGAAGCTGAGGAGAGTAAATGTTATCAGCAAACAGAGCATGTTGGGAACAAAGAGATGGAAAGCTGACAAGGAAAGCTGACAGAGATCCTATCTACACACCTTTCACTAAATACCGCATGACAGTCAAAGTGAAATGGGATCTATCAAGGAAATAAAAATCTTAGAAAACACAATGCAGTATATCACAGTGAATAAGAATGAATTTATTATAATAATTAACACTAACTGTCATAATAATTAGTAATAATGAATTACCGATAGGAATTTCTCAACAAACAACGACAAACAAGAACTGAGAACTGTCCTAAGAACTGTTGTCATGAATACAGTCTTACAGTGTCACCTCTATTACTGAACAGTGTAAAATGTTATTGTGTAAAACAGTAACAATGTGTAAGTGGGAGTGTTTTATGTGGACAACTTCTCCTGTATTCATTTGAAACAGGTTCACTCTTTTGTAGTGAATAGTGACTGACTGAATCTGTAGTCCATGCATGTTACTAAAAGCAAAAACTGTACACCGCCTGTGATATTTGCGTTTGTAGGCTGCATTCGAAACTGTAAATAAAATAAACATAAATCTCTGCAATCACACACACACGGTGAAGAATGAATTTGTCCTCTGCATTTAACCAGAACACTGGTAGTGAACACACAGAGGAACAGTGGGCAGCATTTCTTGCACCCAGGGTGAGTTTGGGGTTGAAAGCTGACACAGCCATGGATATCAGTCCTGGGAATTGAACCAGCAACCCTTTGTTCAAGAGTCTGGTTCTCTAACCGCTAGACCACAGTTGCCCAAGGAAAAGCACTAGAGATGGCAAAAACAGAATGAGTACCTCGGCCTTTGCTGCTAAAAAAAAAAAAAAAACCCTCTAGGTAGAGTTACTATATCCCTATAGAAATTTATAAAACTAAATAAAACACGTCTAGGACTGACATGCACTCACTTTAAATGTTTGTGTGAGTACAGGACATGTCTTTATTTGAATAAATTTCTATCTGTGTGTATGTGTGATTTGTGTGACTGAGTGTGTGTGTTTTGTGTGACTGAGTGTATGAGTGTTGTGTGTGTGTGTGTGTGTGTGTGTGTGTGTGTGTGTGTGTGTGTGTGTGTGTGTGCGTGTGCATGTGCATGCATGCGTGTGTCTGTGTGTGCGTGTGCATGCTGTGTGTCTTTGTATGTGTGTGTGTGTGTGTGTGTTACAGACAGATTACATTATTTCGTGTCTGTGTTCTTTTGTGTAATTCTCATAGGCAGGAGCAGAAATGTTTATGCTTTGCCTCACAGTTCTGTGAATATTACACCCTATACTATACCTTCATCTACTTCCTGAACTTTCTGTATGTCTCAATAGAGAGTGGAGAGTTTGTGTCAAACCTAATCAATACTTTACAACAGTGATGCACATATTTGGCCCCTGACTCTGGTGTTTTTCACCAAACAAATAACTGCATTATTTTACGATCACATTGTCGTGGCCATGGTATGAGGAAAATCTAGTTAATGGTCCTCTGTGAATATTAGACTAAATACTAATATCACTTAGCTCTAACCATAACCTTATTTCAGAACCTGAACCCAATGAAATTAGTCATCCTGAAAAACTCTATTTATAGCTCAGCGCTCTGAACACTGAACCTAGAAATTATTCTGAATAACTCTTCATTAGCCGTACAATTAATAAATAACAGCATTAAAGTAGCAGGTACAATAATACTCTTCCTGGATCACCACATTCAGTTACTTGGAAATAACTTATCACGTACTCAAAGAGTAGGAATACGAACGTACACGTTTATTACAACGATCAAATTCAAACGATACAGAATTAATCTAATGTTGAATAAATTGGAAAACGGGTAGAATTTAGGCACATCCGCTATACACACACACACACACACACTCACACACAACAGCATCTAAACTACTCTCAAGAAGACAAACAACTAACGGTAGACAATAACAATATCCTCGCTACCTAATGTATGACTAAACAACGACACGAGTATGAGGCTTTACTCATGAGGAGGCACAAGAACTGTCTGAGTGGTGTTCTGATGGAGTTACTTACACACAAAAGAGTAGTGAGGTAAGGAGAGGAATGGGATGAGGGAGAAGAAGAGCAGACCCAGCCACTTCAGGTATGAGAGACCGGAGTTACCGAGGTTGGCAGTATAAAACCGTGAGCGTGACTTCGTGTCGATGCCGGGAAAGACTTTTAGCGTCGCGGATCTGCCGTAGTGGTGAGCCTGGACCAATCGTAACGTATCGGAACCGAGAGCTGAATCTTAGGATAGCAGGGAGTTTGGCATTTTATCTGATTTGCAGCTGATGGGGGGGGGGGTTGCTGCTATCCTTTTGGGGGTGTCTCTGCCTGAAGGGAGGAGACACTCCGTGGAATTTGGAAAGTATTCATTTGAGCTGCTTTTAGATAATTTCCCATAACTTTTTCCCACTAAAGAATGGTAAAATTACATCCGCTTACTCGTATCTGCCGCATTTCATGCTTCCGAGCATGACCAAATATGGTTTCTTTATCATTAAAAACAGCACAGTTACAATATGCTCGTGACTTGGCGCCTGGTTATTTTTAATTCTTACCGCGCTTTTTTGACCATAGGAATGGTTATGGCTCGATACGCATACTTATTTGATAACGTCATATGGTACCGACGTTAGTTTAATTTTTCTTTTGTTCTACATAGTTTGTACCCGAGTGGGGCAATGCAGATGGGGCCTGTAACATGGTCTGAATTCCATTCTCACAGGGAAACTAACCTCCCGAGGTGTTCTTGTCTCCCTCGGACTTAAACGTTATCAGCATTTGACCAAATGGTCTGGGGGTTGCTGCGCTAAAACGTCGAGCCTAGCATCTGTTCGGTGTTACAGTGTGGGGTTTCTGTTTTGGTGTGCATTAGTCCTGAATGCAAGGAGGCCTGGGCTATATCAGAGAGAACTAGGATCAAAGGGGATGGGGATAGAGAGGCAGAGTGAGAGTGATAGAGAGTGATAAGGAAGGGGGGGGGGGTTTACACAACTGCAACTTTAATTACTAAGGACCACTAAAGATTATCAAATGTCCTTTTTTTCTGAACGCAAAATAATAGCAAAATAATTGTAAGGTCAAAATAATAGTAAGGTCATCGGCCAAAACAAACCTCCTCCCATTGAGAACATATCACATCTACACTTGATTTAATAATCAATAATCTTATTTAAAGTTAGATATCAGTTATAGTTAACTTTAGCATGTGCATACTCCCACAGAAACCATAAAATGCCCAAAAGGTTATACATAGGTTTTAAGATAAGATAAGATAAGACTTTATTAATCCCCAGGTGGGGAAATGTACATACCTAGAGACGGTGACAGACGTGTTTAAAAAGACCATGTATTTCTTACTCTATAAAGTCAGAAAGTTTTAGCACAGTGAAATATTAGGATTAGCATGTCCTAAAGACGAGTACACAGAGTCATTCATTCGTAATAGGCTGTTAGCAGTGTTCTTATACATTAGCACTAGCGATTTCATTATGACAAATGCTTAAAATTAGCATCCTCCTGGGAAGATCTGGAACTGCGAGTTATAACGCCTAGAAAGCTCATTATTCAAATCATTGACCCTGATCTCTTGGACATTACCATTGTTGTCTGGACCAATATACCCTGCAGAGACTATTCTACCAGTGGTTGCCCTGCAACAGAAGGCTCTCCAATAAAAACCAGCGACTCTGACATTGTTGCCAATCGGATGATTGCCTGGTATCACACCAGTCACAACGAAAGCTCCGTTTCGGCAGACTCCCCCCATTAAATCTGACACGTGCTTCTCATGCACCTTCCAGGAGCCTCTGTTGAAAGTGGGGTCTTGTGGGGCAGCATTGGTCAGGGTGAAGGTGGCCAGCATTGCATCACATGTTCTGGTGTGGTAGACTGGGTACAGATGGCCCCTGTCATAGCTGGACCGTTCATAGTCAGTATTTAAGGCTTGATGATGGCCCCTGTTTCCTTGGATGGTGTTTTCATTTCCCATGCATAGCTGTTGACCTCCATCAAGCTGAGGAAACAGAAATCTGAATCGTTACTGCACAACCAATAGGATCTTTACTGGACAACTAATAGAATCTTTACTGGTAAACCAATGGAATCTTTACTGGACAGCCAGTAGGATCTTCACTGCATAACCAATAGAATCTTTACTGGACAACCAATAGGATCTTTATTGGACAGCCAATAGAATCTTTATTGGACAACCAGTGGGATCTTCACTGCATAACCAATAGAATCTTTACTGGACAACCAATAGGATCTTTACTGGACAGCCAATAGAATCTTTATTGGACAACCAATGGGATCTTTACTGGACAGCCAATAGAATCTTTACTGGACAACCAATGGGATCTTCACTGCATAACCAATAGAATCTTTACTGGACAACCAATAGGATCTTTATTGGACAGCCAATAGAATCTTTATTGGACAACCAATGGGATCTTTACTGGACAGCCAATAGAATCTTTACTGGACAGCCAATAGGATCTTTACTGGACAACCAATAGAATCTTTACTGGACAGCCAATAGAATCTGTACTGGACAGCCAATAGAATCTTTACTGGACAACGAGTAGAATCTTTAATGGAGACCCAGTAGAATCTTTACTGGACAGCCAAGAGACAAGTCATAAGGATGAATGACCTCAACTCTTTTTATTTTCTAAACCTTTCTGTAGTTTAGCTCTGTTGTTCATATCATAATTTTAAAATATGAGACTTTATAATCTTACCTGAGGCTCAATCCACCAGTTCATTGCTCTGTTAACATCTGCATGCCCTGTAAACACATAAGCTGAGTAGACTGGGATCTTATTCACTGTGTCATAAAGTGTAGCATATAAATGCACTGGCTGATTGTTCTGGTCCGGGAGACACTGGCATATCTCTCTGTAGCGGTTGTTAGCTTGGCCTCTCAGTCCCAGCGGAGGTGCACGATTACCAAAGAACTGCAGACATTGATTGAAGGTTGTCAGCCGGGCCACAGAGAGGAGAGGGAGCAGCGGGAGCAGTACAGTGAAACAGAGCGACTTCGTGACTGGAATCACTACAGTAGATGGATAACAGACAATGAGTCTGTTAAACACTCTTCACAATGGACACCGTTCACAAACCTGAAAGGAAAACATCATAACGTCTTAGCTTTTGAAATCATTTACTGGAAAAGGAAATGTCTGTACCGTGTTTTTGATGTAACTTCCAATACAACATAAAGTGGAAGCGAGAAAGTTCCTCGTTCCAGCTGGAGAAATTGGTCGGAGTCTTTTGAGGACTTTTCTCTCATTCAGAGTTGCATGTCATCCCTAATTGTGAGGCTGAGGAAAGTAAATGTTATCAGCAAACTGTCACGCCCTGTCTCTCTCTGTCCCTCTTAGTTTCTTAAGTTTATCTTGTTTTTCCCCCCTCTAGTGGTCAGTTGAGGTATTGTTATGCCCCGTTCCTTTTGTTTCCCCCTCTTTTGGTCAGTTTTGGTTTGTTCCTAATTGCTTGGTTTGGTCTTGTTAGTTTAATTATTGAGTTAATTCTGCCCCGTTTAGACTTGTATTTATACTCTTTGGGCTGCGTCCAAACCCGCATACTAACGTACTAAATAGTACGTCAAAACAGTACGCCACCATTAGTAGTACGTCCCAATACATAGTATGCATAGAGTAGTATGTGAATAGAACCCGGATGACATACTACTTCCGTTGGAAAAACGAAGTATGTGAGCACTGGACACCTTTCAATCCCATAAGGCTATATGGAAAAAAGGGGTGTTTCTGGTGCGGTGTTTAAATGTACTGCTGTGTCCGTTTACAGGTAGTCGTCATTAAACCGCGATTATAAAGCTCACGCACAAAATGGAACACATTTTGATTACCTCATTAGTGCGTCCAAATTCTAGCATACTTTCTTGTCTAAAATCTTTTAGTACGTACTGCGCACTACGTACTTCAATGCAAGTTTAGTGTGCAGTACGTTAGTATGCGGTTTTGGACGCAGCCTTGGTTTCCCCTGTTGGCCCCATTATTGCCAAGTGGAAATAAAGCAACAACTTACCTGCATCTGCATCCAGCCTCTTTATCACAATGTAACACAAACACAAGAGACCATTTGGGCAAACAGATGGAAAGTTGACAAGGAAGGAACAAGGAAAGTTGACAGAGCCTAACAACACACCTTTCATTAAATATCACGTGACAGTCAAAGTGAAATGGGATCTATCGAGGAAACAAAAATCTTAGAAAACACAATGCAGCATATCACAGTGAATAAGAATGAGTGTATTATAATAATTAATCATAACACTCATAATAATGAGTTATAATGAGTTAATTGACTGATAAAGAATTTGTCAACAAAGATGCCAAACAATCCTAAGAACTCTTGTCATGAATACAGTGTCTCCTCTATTCCTGATCAGCGTGAAACATCGCCGTGTAAAACAGTAACAGTGTGTCAGTGGGAGTGTTTTATGAATGTGTAAAACACTATCAACGATGTGGACAACTTCCCCTGTATTCGGTTGAAACCGGCTTACTCTTGTAGTGATCAGCGACTGATTGAATCCGTAGTTTCTGCATGTTATTGAAAAAAAAAAAAGAAAAAAGAAATTGTACACCGCCTGCGCTATTTGCATTTGTAAGCTGCGTTCGAAACTGTAAATAAAATAAATATAACATTAAATAAAACATGTCTAGGACTGACATGCACTCATTTTATATGTTTGATTTATATGTAAAGATCTGTATGAGTAAATAAAATTGCAGAGCTACCTTAGAGTCAATATGTCGTGCTCTTGGCTTCTCTCGCTCTTGGGTGACACTGCTTCTGATGTTATCCTTCTCTCTCACTCTCTTAAATTTACTTCAGTTCAGCTTCTTCCTGCAGGATGAACTTGCTCCTGTACAGGACATGTCTTTATTTGAATACATTTCTATCTGTGTGTATGTGTGATTTGTGTAACTGAGTGTGTGTGTTTTGTGTGACTGAGTGTATGTGTGTGTGTGTGTGTGTGTGTGTGTGTGTGCGTGTGTGTGTGTGCGTGTGTGTGCGTGTGCGTGTGTTTGTATGTGTGTGTGTGTGTGTGTGTTACAGGCAGATTACATTATTTCGTGTCTGTGTTCTTTTGTGTATTTTTTAGGCCGGAGCAGAAATGTTTATGCTTTGTCTCACAGTTCTGTGAATATTCTGAGTATTACACCCTATTCTATACCTTCACCTATTTCCTGAACTTTCTGTATGTATCAATAGAGAGCGGAGAGTTTGCATCAAACCTAATCAGTACTTTACAACAGTGATGCACATCTTTGGCCCCTGACTCAGGTGTTTATTCAGCAAACAAATAACTGCATTATTTTACAGTCTGTGTTCAGTCTAATCAAAACTGTCAAAATGTCATTCTGTAAATTAAAATGGGTCACCATAGTGTATACAGCAAAGAATATTTATTTTCAAATCGCTTAAAGTCAATAATAAATCAGTAATGTGACACACAATATAATCATATAGTCAATTAGCCTTGCTTCTGTGCTGAATTAACTCTACATAGAAAAATGTTTTTTCCCCCTTAATAATCTGCGTAATTTATGCCTCTGAAACACCACTAACACACTGTTGGCAATTACATATGGCTAAAGCATAGGTGCAGTAGGACAGTTTTTAATAGAACAGAACCTTGTCGACTCATGTCAGTTTTTATGCAATAGGTATTAGACAAATATCATTCTATATTGCACATTTGTATCTGAAAAAAGATAGGATATCTGTATTACATTGCTGTATAAAACTGCAACTCAAGTTGCAAACACTCAAAATCAACAAAGAACTAGAGCCTTATGTTTGGATATATGACTGTCTTTCAAAGGTGCCTGTCAAGAGAATGTGTCACTTCACATTCTAATACACGTTTATGTAGGTGTCCTCATTCCTTTGTGATGCTTTGTTCAAACACAGGATCACAACTGTTGTGAATGATCTGCCGACTCACAACTCATCAGCCATGATCCCCAGAAATTAAATAGGCAGGCTTTACAAGCACCAAGAAGTAAGTGAAATGGTAATTAGACACACCGTTTGTTATTCAAATTAGAGTACCTGTTTTCCTAAACTGCTGAATGTTAGAGCAGTAATTTCTGCTCCTTTGGGACCCACGACCTGGTGCATTTTAACTCCATCCTTGCTCAAACACCCCTGATGACACCACAATAAGTGAATAATCATAACGACTAATGATGTTGTATAATAAACCAGTTTATCCAGAGGGACAGGTAAGCTGACTGAGGCAAGTCCAAGGACAGAGAGAACCACAGTCGATGGTGCGACGAGTCATGAGGAGGAGGACAGGGAGACAGGGTGTCTGTATTTGGCGAAATGTTCGAATACAAACAGACGCTTAGACAGAGCTGAGGTATCCGTCAGCACTGTTTGTTGCGTATTTTCTCGGAGACAGGGCAGATGACCATCGTGTCTGAGGCCTTATCGCAGCAGTAGAGGTAGAAGAACGGATAAAGTCTCTCACTGAACGTGTCCATGAAGGTGTGGATGTGACTCTTCGTCTGCACGTCGTAAAACGACACCTGTCCTTCCTCGTAATCCACGTACACGCCCACTGTTTTCAGCTTCTCCCCGAGGGCCAGCAGGAGGGGCGGAGACGAAGACACGCGGTACTCCTGCCCCTTTTTCATGGCCAGCGCCCAGTAGCCGTGGGTCGTGCTCACGGAGATCCGCCCCTTTCGGTTAACGGAGGCTCGGGCCACGCCCAGGTACCAGTCGTCTTTCTCACCCACCTGGACCTCCCAGTAGTGGCGACCGGTCGTGAAGCCCTCTCTGCCGAGTGCGATAACCACGGTGTCGAAACGTTCGGGCGTGTCCGGTAGATCTTGCCACGCCCCCAAGTGTCTCACCTGTCGTCTGTCGTCTGACAGTTGTAGCCACGGGTTGGCAGTGTCTGGATCCAGGGTTATGTCCTCTGGCGAGTGTAAGACGAATGGTGTTTGGTCAATTTAAGATGCTGCTGTGATATCACCCATATGAACAAACACAGACAAAAATTGATGTAGATATCAAATATTACATTGCACACATGCACAGACTGTACCTGTATACTTCTGCACCCTCTTCAACTCTGTAAAATAAGGAAGTACCAATCACAATTCATCAACATTCATTTGAACTTAAATCATGCTAATCAGTACTCAACATAATAAACCAGTTAAAAAGACATTTCATTAACAGTTTTCTAGTGCAAGATCATGGAGAATCCCAAATCTAACGTGGCACAGCGGTTTCCTGAAATCTACGTAAGTAGACGCATAGACACAGTGAGCTGTGGATCACATACCACTTTCTACCAGTTTGTCTATTTCCTCTGTGAGGGTGTCCTCCAGTTTAGCCACTGCTCTTCTGATGGTACCCACACACTGCTCTGTGTGTACACTGACCTCAGACCAGTCCTTAGTATGCGGAGGTGTACAAAGAGATGGGAAGTTCTGTCCAGGTAAATGAACCAGAGAAATACAGTTTAGCCAGGTTATTTTAAAAGAGGTCATTTATACCCAGGATCAACAAGAAAGATGGGCATGACTCAGCTATCGTCACTGAAATCTGCGAGACGCACGCGCATCAGTTTTACCGTGGAGTTTGCTCAGGTTTCCACGACGAACAAAAACGCATACATGTCACAGAAATCTCTGGTTATCTGGTAAATTTTTAGCATTCCATGTCAATACACTAAAAAAAAAAAAAAAATAAGAAAAAAATGAAAACATCCAAAATCTAAAGTCACCTGTAGGAAATGTATGTGATCCTCGGTCCGCGATAGTTGCTCCAGCTCCGTGTTTCTTGTCTTCAGAAAGCTGATCTCCTGCTCCAGATCATCGATCAGCCCTTCTGCCCAGCGTTCGGTCTCTCTCTGTTTCTCCTCGATGGCCAAGACCAGCTCGGCCTGTGCCTTCTGGACCGCCCGGACCAGGTCCGAGAAAACCTGCATGCTGTCCTCGATCTCCCTCTGAGCACTGGTCTAGGGAGAAGAACAGAAGGAGTGAAGGTAAGGGAGCGGAGGTCATTATGGTTTTGTGATTATGATTCGGGATGTTGGACTCTGTTATCTCATATCTTATATCGTGATAGAAGTCCACTTTTGTGATTCATTTAAGGAGGGAGAGACGGGGAAACAGACAGAAAACATCAGTGTCGACAGCTTTATTTGACCACTTGTGCTTCCTCTTGGGGAGTCTTGGCAGCATACTGCAGTTGACTGTGTGAAGTTGATGCCAAAAACATAGTCCATCCTGGTTCAGATAGCATGATAAAATCATGACTCTTACACGCCTGATGCAGGCTCACTATCAGTGTTATGTGACTGGAGTGGGAAGACCATCACTTTTCTTTATAGCCGTAAGTCTTAAAAGGTAAAAAAAAAAAAAAAAGTGCCTCATGACAACCGTCATTAATATGATAGGGATTTGTGCTTGCTTATTTACTACATGCTGTAAGAACATATCTGTATGTTAGAGCAATTACTATATGCTGCAGGAATATTTCTGTGCAGGAGAACAGAGAGCATGTATCATGTAGAAGACCAGGCCTGAGTAAAAGTCTTTAGTCTGTACCACTCAGGTGAACTTTGTGTCTGTACCACTCGGGGAGTGGTGAACTGGGTGTCTGTACCACTCGGGGAGCAAACATCAATTATCCTGTGCTCTCTGAAAGGTCATCTTGGGGCCCCCACACATGTCCTTAGACGCCTGATTTAACATATAAAAAGCTTTGCATTTCTTAACCTCAGTGAAAACTGTGCTTCAGCTCTGAGGTGTGCTTCTCCCGTGCACGTAAAGTAAGGAGAAAAGATTCATCACATCTGAAGTTTGTAGTCTCTGAGACTTAGCAACTCTCCATACAGAAGACTTCAAATTTATGATTACACTGGTAATCATAAATGTTACTTACTTTATTGAGTTCCACCGAATGTTTGATATCCTCCACTTTCTTCAGTCGATCCTCGATCATCTGGTGAACATCTGCTTCTGTTTTCCGCAGCTGAGCCTGTTGACCGAAGTCATGTGTTCACAGCTATTAAATTCAAAAGACATTCTTGAACGTCATATCATCTGAAACTAGCAGTCCTGCCTCTCGTTATGCTGTTAGCATGAGACAACGTACTTTAGCGCATGTTTGATCTTATCCCGACTAATGTCGGAACTGTCAGTTCATTATTGCTAAACAAAATGTGTATGCTAATGCTAATGCTAATGTTTATTTATTTATTTATTTTGGTCCTAGACTGCTTCACTTTACCTTCTTCTCTCTCCATTCCCGTTCAACAGGGATCGTGTAGTGAGCTCTGTGGTCCATTTCCGTACACAGCACACACACCATCACTTGGTCCTTCTTACAGAAAAGCTCTAGAAGCCTCTCATGTTTCTTGCACATGCGGTCCTCCAGGTTCTGCACGGGTTCGATCAGCTTGTGTTTGGTGAACCTGGCGCTGTGGGTCTGGAGGTGATCCTCGCAGTACGAGGTCAGACACACCAGACAAGCTTTCACGGCTCGATTCCTCGATCCGGTGCAGACGTCGCATAAGACGTCCTCTTTCCACGGACCGTCCGGCGGAATCAGCTCTGGGACCTCCACGGGCAGTTCCTCGGGCGCCTGCGTCGGCGACGGCGGCTGCCTGTCTGCGTTGTTCATCCTCAGCTCCTTGAACTGCTCTGCGATCTCTCTCAGCACTGTGTTGATGCTGATGTCAGGCTGCTTGAAGAAGGTCTTCTTGCACATGGGACACTGGAAGAGGGCGCTGGTCTTCCAGTAGCCCCCAATGCACGCCATGCAGAAGTTATGGCCACAGGGGATGGACACGGGGTTGGTGAAGACGTCCAAGCAGATGGAACAGTGAACCTGCTCCTCTGCCAATAGGTTTGCTGGGGAAGCCATACCTAAGCACAGGCAAACTCAGATGAGAGATTTTAGGTTTTAGGTCGCACACACATTTTGTGTTGTGTTATTTATAGAGCACACGTTGTTTAGACTGGAGGTGCCGGCTGCACTTCTTGGTTTAACATCCATAAACCTACAGTGCAGAGCCACCCCAAAAAAACCTCACACTTTAGTATCTTGATGTTCTGGGTAAACAGTGGCTTAAATTTCACTGTGAGTAAGTGCACAAACAGTCGCAGCTAATGAGACCAGAAATTGCTTGCCGTAAATGACAAACAAGTTCTTGCTTGTGCAGAGACATCTGCCAATTCAGCACTTTTAAAACAGGCTGGCTTGTCGGTTGTTAATTCTCAAAGGCTCTCTCCACTCTAAATATACTTTCGAATTTGATTAGTAAAACTGCTGTGGGCATATGCATGCAGCAGTGAGTGACAACTTTAGACTCTGAGCTAGGGAAAGTGTGTGCGTATGTGTGTGTGTGTGTGTGTGTGTGTGTGTTTGTGTGTGTTTGTGAGCAGGTGTGCTTGTGTGTGTGTGTGTGTGTGTATGTGTGTGTGTGTCTGTGTATTTGTGTGCACGTGTCTGTGTGTGAGTGTGTGTATGTGTGTGTGTGTGTGAGAGAGAGAGAGAGAGAGAGAGAGAGAGAGTTTAGGGATATGGAGAAGGCTGGTTATTCATAGAGGTCCAGATTAACATCTTTCCAAATATATCAGTCTAGTCAGCCACTGTCCTGCTTTGCTTTCCTTCCAACATAGAAGTCCTCTGGATCTCCAGAACCATAAAGATGATTCAGTACTTCAGTAGTTTGAAATACAGGGTACACCCTATTCTACTGTGAGCGGTAATTTGGTCTTTGATTTCAGTCATCGCAGAGAGAACTTCAGAAATAGCAAATAATAACAAGCACACACAAGACTTCTACAGACAAAAGAACACTGAAGCGGTAAGAAGTTACAGACATCACAGAAACAATCATTCTTTCTGCAATCAGTCTTTGCGCAGTCATGCTCTTTTTTTTTTTCCAGGGTTATTAGCGACCAAACCAGCAGAACATTGTAAAGACGTTATGAGAGCGTTTGACGAAAGTTTTCTAGAGACTCACCAGCCCTGCTGCTGAAGTGGTTTTGACACTGTACACAGAAAAGTCCCTGGCCAAGAATGACACATGACACAGCTGTCCCCCTCCACCTCAGAACATGCCCCTTTTCCCCCCTCCCCTCTCTCCTCTAGCCGGGTTCAGATTTACACTGTCAGCCTGGGGTCCCCTCCAGCCCCACATGAACACAGTTAACCCCTCACATGCCTCAGTTCTCTCTTTTTGTCTTTTAATTTATATTATCTGCACGGTCCATCTATGTATCTATGTATCTATTTGTCTGTCTATCTGTCTATCTGTCTGTCTATCTATTTGTGTCTCTAAAGTTTCGTGGAGGAAAAAAGAAGACTAAACCATATTTGTATCTTTATCTTTTATTATAAAGCTCTGGAAGTTCTTACAAATCAGTAAACATTTACATTAATTGCTTGTAGTTTAAGTACATTAAACAACAGCATACGTTGGTTTGGATAGTCCATGCAAAGTGGGACTGTACTACATGTGTTAGACGGACAGAACAAAACACTCTTAACCATAGTTTCATGGGTTACCTTGTATAATTTAGCAACACATAACATACTCAGCTTTAACATCTCACAGTGAGCAGAATATGATTTTAAAGTTTCAAAGACCCTGCCTCTTTAAATAAACTTTGAATACAGCATAATATAAAATATTCATTGCCTGTTATCGACAGTCCGAACAAAGTGGGTTGGGGAAGTAAACATAAGCCCAGTCAATGTCGTTCTCATTGACAAGGGAATTCCTCTCAGCCCTGACCTATGACATCATCTCTCTGTAATTCCCTCTTTGTACACAAGGTGTCACTGCAGGCAGAAAAACCGCTGCAGGAGCAATGATAAAATATGTGTCAGAATAGGTGTAGCTCTGTTAGGGCATCATTTCTCCATTTAGACTCTGCGAGATGAACAGACCTGACATTTAGAAGGCACCTACAGTTTGCTGAGGTTGTTTTTATAATCAGAAAATTTGTTGACATGCATTTGGTCACACCAAGTAATACATCTCATCTAATTCTCGCCCGTGGGAAATAGTAATCTATTGATAATATTAAGTGAAGATTGTTCAGTAACGTCATCAGTGTCTTCACCTTGTACCCTTTTTTCACCAATAGAAGACTTTCTGGGGTTGTGTGTTAATTATACAAGGATATCACAAAATCTCCAACCAGAGATTTCACAGGTTACTGAAGATGATGTTGTTCTCCAGCATGAATATATCCTTTTAATATTTAAAACATATGACCACCCAAAATCAAACGTTTTTTTTTTTTCTGGTGAACTTGGCTGAACTCAGCCGAACGTATCTCAGAGGCTCAGGGAAGAACAAACAAAATTTGTTTGACCCAAGACTCTGGAGTGCATCTGGAATGAGTCACATCCCAAAACTCCAAAACAGTACTGTCTCTCTTATACTTTTTTTCATGAGCGCTCTCTCCTTCAGGGACTGAATATATGAAGGTAAAATGGTGAAACTCATCTTGTTTATACTCGTCTGGTCTTCAGGAAGATTCAAACCACGGAACAACCAATTGTAGGGATGCCAGAAGACGGTGTTCTCCTTTTTCAGCAGAGTGAACTTGGCTCCTTCTTTCAGGTGTGTTTGACCGTGGTGATGACAAGAGGAGAGCTGTTTTTTCCATCCTGGTTGATACACGGGCTGAAGATCGGGTAGACGCTCTCCGAGAAGGTGTCGTTGAAGGTGTAGAGGTGGGCGCGGGCCTTCGCGTCGTAGAACGACACCTGTCCGCCCTCGTAATCCAGGAAGACGCCCACTTTCTGCGGGTGCGTCGGCAGCTGGAGGGGCAAACGCGTGGACGCCAGGGCTTTGACCTCGCCCGATTTCAGCCACAGGCACCAGAACCCGCCCTCGGGCGAGAGCCGAATCTCGCCCTTGCGACGGGCTGAGGCTCGGGCCACGCCCAGCGTCCACGCGGTTTTCCGTCCCACCTCCACCTCCCAGTAATGCCGGCCGGAAGAGAGGCTTTCTCGGCCCAGCACGAAGAGGGCGGGGCTGAAGCGACGCGGCCCCTCCGTCTGGGATGATCTCGGGCGTTCCTCGTACCAGACCTGCCGGCCGTCTTCGGACAGAGACAGGTTACGCTGAGCTGTGCCGGGGTCCATAAAAACCTCACCTGAGTTTAAAAAAAAATACAAAAAAAAACCAAGACAGTGAGTCATACAGAAAGCATGAGAGATAACAGAGAGAGAGAGAGAGAGAGAGAGAGAGAGAGAGAGAGAGAGAGAGAGAGGGCATGGGTGAGACATGGCCATTAGTTTGTACTTTTATGTGTAAGTTTACCTGGGGGAACTCAAAGAGACAGAGAGAGAGGGAGAGCGAGAGAGAGAGAGAGAGGGGGAGAGAGAGAGAGAGAGAGAGAAGGGGGGAAGGGAAGGAATGTGATCATTAGTTTGTACTATCACCTGGGGACAGTGTGTGTCTGTGTGTGTGTGTGTGAGAGAGAGAGGGAGAGAGAAAGAGAATGAGAGAGAGTTAAAAGCATGCAATCTGTATTGTTTCTAATGGACCACATGTACAGTTTCCTTAAAAATGGTACAATGTGAGTTAATTGGTCAGACC
>NC_044501.1:44806238-44808738 GCF_902362185.1 Chanos chanos | reverse complement strand
CCCGGGCAGCTCAGGCAAGACTTAAGCGCCTTCATCTTCCTCCCGATGCAAGCGTCGCAGGGGACGTCTCCGGGACGGGCGAAATCGGACGACTCGGACTCCCCCTGCCCGGCCCCGTGGGCGCCCCCGGCCCCCTCGGCAGGGGCCAGAACGGTGAGGCCCTGGAACTGAGAGGAGATCTCGGCCAGTACCCGGTTCACGCTGAGCTCCGGCCTTTTGGAGTAACTTTTCTTGCACATGGGACAGAGGAACTTCTTGCTGTGGTTCCAGTAGCCCTGCAGACAGGCTTTGCAGAAGGTGTGTCCACAGGGAGTGGACACGGGTTCCACGAAGGTCTCCAGGCAGATCGAGCATTGGAACTGCTCCTCTGACAGTGTGCGCAGTCCTGGGGAGGCCAGACCTAAGTTCACACCAAAGGTCAAAGTGTCGGGAGGGGGGCGGGGGGGGGGGGGGGGGGGGGTAAGATGTTCAAATGGAATAGTTCAGAGTAGGATGAGAAAATAGATGCATGGGAGAGGACAAAGTTGAGAGACACAGAAAGGGTGAGAGAGAGAGAGAAAGGGTGAGAGAGAGAAAGGGTGAGAGAGAGAGACAGAGAGAGAGAGAGAGAGAGAGAGAGAGAGAGAGAGAGAGAGAACAGATAAGATAAGATAAGATAAGATAAGATGAGACATATTTGTTATCAGCACATAAAACACAGGTTCATACGTCATATCACAATATGACTAAGATACACTCTCTTTCTCTCTCTCTCTCTCTCTCTCTCTCTCTCTCTCTCTCTCTCTCTCTCACACACACACACACACATAGACACACACATACACACACACACACACGCATGCAAGCACCTGCATTCACAATCAAACAACATGTCCAAATACAACAGCATCTACATATTTAACCTAAACTGCACAGAATCAAAACGTGAGAGTGCTTCTCAAAATAACAGAGCCATTAGAGACAAGAAGCATCTTCATGCAGACAGACACTGAATTCAGCATTGTCATTCTCTGACGGAAAAAAAACAAAAAACAAAATTAACTCTGATTACAGTTACGCAAACGCACATGTGAGCCAACACTGCATTATCAGTCACAAGCAAGATGAAAATTCTTTCCATGTGTGAGGTGAGAGGATAGGCAAGCTAAGGAATGCAGAATTACCAGATCCTTCCAAACAATGCACCTCTTCAACATTTAAAACACAACAGTTGCCTTCGTACTAGCTACACTCTTGAAAAAAAACAAAAAAAGAAACGAAACAACCACACACGCCTTCATCCTGGCTCACCAATATACGACCGTAAACAAAGTATTAAAAGATGAACAATGAGTCACAGACTTTTATGAGGTCAGCGAACTGTCGTACAGGATCGATATTATTCGTTTTATGAATGAAACACGTTTTCTGTCATGACATAATCTCTCAGTGTTTATGGCCCTTGTCAATCAGTATGACAGATCAAATTCTTGCAATATTTAATGTTAACCATATTAACTTCAGCTAATTTTTGACATATTGTTTAGGATGCAGACGTAACAGTAGCAACAAAAGCAACAACAACAACAACAACAGCAACAGCTATAGTAACTACGATAATAATAATAATAATAATAATAATAATAATAATAATAATAATAATAATAGCCTTATCAGTGCCACATCTCAGCACATTTTTGGAGGGAAACCACTCAAACTTTGTTACCTGCTGTTAGGAAAAGGGATAAAGTTTGGCACTTACTCTGCATGGTGTTTGGCTGATTTGTCTTTGGAAAATTTCTGGTTGATGCAGTTCCTTCTTTGACAAGAGGAAACGTTTGAAGAAATTAGTTCTCTCCTTCTTGCTTTCTCTCCCTCTCTCTCTCTCGCTCTTTCTCTCTGCCGTTCTGTCTCTCGCTCTGTTTGACAGGAAATGGCAAAAGCAAATACCAGTGATTTAGGAGGAGCCGGCCTGTGGGTGGAGCCAGGCTCTACCTGAGCAGGTGACTGCAAGTGCAAACGTGTGTGTGTGTGTGTGTGTGTGTGTGTGTGCGTGTGCGTGTGTATTTGTTTTTGCTAATTTAGGATGACATGTAACTGAAAGAATACTGCTCTGCCAGGGACGCCTTGTCAAATTTGGGTCAAGATCACAGTCTTCATTTCTGAAAACCATTAAATAAGTACATAAGTACATTAAATAAGTACATAAGTACATTGGTGAGATCAGAAGAGGAAAAGTATTGTTGGGGATGAGGGTCAGGTTTAGACTGTTATACTTTTTGGGTCCCCAAAATCTAGCATGTAAGCTTTAGAGAGGGTGTGTGTGTGTGTGTGTGTGTGTGTGTCTGTCTGTCTGTCTGTCTGTGTGCCTGTGTGCCTGTGTGTCTGTGGATGGAGAGAGAAAAAGTATTCAGGTCAGTGGTATGGTTTAAAACTGATTAACAAGGATTATGTCTTTTAGGATATTACATAAACAAGTGGATAAATAGAAAGATGGATAGAGAGAGAGAGAGATAGAGAG
>NC_044501.1:44691238-44801238 GCF_902362185.1 Chanos chanos | reverse complement strand
TTTGGGACTGTTTTAAAATCTCTCAGAAAATATAGCAGAAATGTCACTACTTTCACCAACAGCAGAACATGGAATCAAAACCAAGTCACATCTATCTCCGTCTTTCCGACTTACAGTGAAGGTCTGAGGGAAGAGGCGTTGGAATGGTTCCTGTCCAAGTGAACATTGATAGAAAACACGGGAAGTGACATTTAGCGGGATAAACAAGGCCAAACTGACACCAGAGAAGCAGGGCTAATTTGGGAATGGGATTCTGTGGTACTTCCTGATTTAAGCAAGATCCCTGATTTGGGAATTGAGGTCTGTTTGTGTCTCCGGTATGTTGGACTGTACCAGTGCCGCCACACAGCACCACTGCTATTGCTATTTTTTTATTTTTTATTTTTTTAACAAGGCCCCTAACCAACCACTTAAACATAAACCACTTGTCTTTCATATTCATATACTGTATCACTTTCTGCTAAGCTAACATGTTTGGAAAACGGGAAAATTGGTGGGATGGCAACATTCGTTAATTAATTTATCTCTGTGTTGTCTGATGTGTAGGTATCTCAGGAGCACTGCAGAATTTTTTAAAAAGCTACAAATTAGAAAAGTAAAAATTGTTTCCTGAATCTACACAAACAGCTGTTATCATCAGTCATAATATCATCAGTCATCAATCATCAATCATCATCACCATCATCATCATCATCATCATCAGTACCATCAACATTACCATCATCATCATCATCATCATCAGTACCATCGACATTACCATCATCATCATCAGTTCCATCATCGTCATCATCATCATCATCATCATCATCATCAGTCCTAGTCTGTGGCAAATTGGTTTTCAGAAACTGAAGACAAAGTTTTTAGAATTTGGACTAGATCAGCATGATTACTCAGCTCGATTTGAAAATTAATTCATAAATTAGCGTCTAAGATAAATACACAGTAACTTTTATAAACATTTCAGTCAGCATGTTTTGTTTTGTTTTGTTTTAAAATATTCCATTTGATACAGAAGGGCATGCTACCAGTGTTGAAATGACTTTAAATGTTGTTCTCTTTAAATTCATTTTCTTTCTTTCTTTCTTTCTTTCTTCCTATCTTCCTTCCTTCCATCCAGGGGCAATAATTTTGAGAACAGATCATATCTACGTCCTACATTTTCATCCATTCTACAGGATTTCTGAGCAGGTTCACAATTGTCTAAGCAGAAAGACTTGCTACGTTTCACAGATTTAGGGTTTGAGACGCCTTGAGGGGGAGCGGAAATGAGATCAAACTCTGAGCGGGAGAGTATATAATAATATAACAAAAGGCTAAATGAGGGATGTCAGCTTGGGGAGACGGAAAGGGAGGGCCGGTGAAAAATATGCCAAGTTCCAGTTGACTGACAGAGAGAGCTAGCGAATAGAAACGTGTCACAGTCGAACTGGTGACGGCTTTAAATGTTTGTAAAAGATGGCTTTTGGCTAGATTTAGCAGGCTAGTGGGTGAGATTTCAAACCGTAGGTACGTAAGGGACTTTATTTTTAAATATCTAGGAGATGTTTCGGGTTTAATTCTGAGGCTAACTAGCACATCCTGTACCACGGTGATGTAACGTGAGATACCATGTCGTCCAACTGAAAGCCCTGCATGCGATAGAGATGACGTTGATGTGCGTTCGTCAGCAGTGCCTTAGCGACGGGTTGTGAACTATAAATAGAAAACGAGGTTACATTCCGATAATTAGAATATTAATTAGTCGTGAGAATAAAGCTAGATGGGAGGTCTGGCCCTTAGGATATAGTCATTGTGCTACATACAGGGTAGAGAAGTGGAAGGCAAACAACTTTGTGTGCTTTGGTCTCTACAGACCAATAATTAAATGCTTTGTGAGGTGCGTAAGTACGTTTGTGAAATTTTGAAAATTCAGTTTTATTTTTCGGCCAAGAAGGTATACGTGTATATATATATATATATATATATAAATATATATATATATATATATATATATTACATCGTGTTTTCTCCTTCTTCAAATCATGTCCCCTCTCTCTCTCTCTCCCTCCCTCCCCTCTGGTTTGTTTCTTGCTTTCTCTGTATTTGTTTTTTCAGCGGCTGTTACCTGTTTCATTGCCGGCATGCGACTGTAATCTATATTGAGTGTTTACTTTGGGTTCTGTCGGTTCAGGTTTCTATCGAGATTGCATAAGTAACCCAAGACCTTCAGAAGACTGAGCGGACCAAATTATCGATTTCATCTCACTGTTACTCAGAAAAAAAACAAAACAAAACACAATCTCTTTTGCCTCAGAGCTGGTCAGCTAGACAGACTTGAGAGTAATTCTGAAGATCAGAGGTGAAAGGTCAAACTCATGAAGGAAGCCTAAAGCTAGCAATTTACTTTCAGGGAATACCATCTAACACTCTACCTATCTTGGTTTCTCTCCTCACATTCTGTTGCTTAGACCTCTCTCTGCCTTTGCACCAGTAGCCCGTGGCTCATTAACATGTTGCTTTGCAACCAAAGCTAGGTCGGAAATTTGTGATGTCGTGGTAACGGTGCACCTGGCGCTAGGCCGGGGATCAGCATTAACTAACGCGGCACGCTTAACATCTAACAGAATCATTTATCATGCCAGGAAACTCAAGTGTCAACCACGCTAACCACAGAGAGTGAGATCTAGAAACGCGAGACGGTCTCGTCATGCCGCTGAAACAGAACCAGCCGAGACACAGAACTGAGAGCGAGGGCCCGGAACCTGAGCCGACGACTTGGCCCGTTCTCTAAAAAACACGAGAGGGGACGTGGGGAAACGGAGCCTTGGAATAGATAATGTGCTTTTTGGGTTGTTTTTTTTTCTGATAGGGATGTGTGCTCTTTTGCTGAAGAGGGAGCTGTGCTTTGTTCTCTTTCGTAATCTAAGAAAGACTTCCGTTGTCTTTACGGAGCGATGGGGCATTTGTCTGGGGGATGGGAGCAGATTTCTAAGGGCCAGACAGTGTGTGTGTGTGTGCGTGTGCGTGTGTGTGTTGGGGGGGGGGGGGATGTTTTTTTTTTCTTTTTTTGGGCATGGGAATAGGGGCTGCAGGGGGTTAACAGGGTTCTCTCATGCTAGTGTATAGGTTCCGCATCTTCCCTTCTCTCTGTTTCTCACCCTTCCAAATCTTTTCCATTCTTCCTGATACATGAAGAGGATATCAGTTGATTTCTTTTCTTTTTTTTCTTTTCTTTTTTTTTTTAATTTCCTCAAATAAATGATCCCAGCTCTCCCTCTCTTTTATCACTTACTTCTGCGGAATGTTTTTTTTTTTTTACTTTTCTTTTCTTTTCTTTTCTTTTCTTTATTGTGGCTGGTTTCTAGAGAAACTCTACTTTTTTTTCTTCTGGAAGCGTCTGAACTGGCTTTGAATGGCCAGAGCAGCTTTCTCCGTCTCAGGAGCCTCCAGGTCAATGTCGATTTCTTCCTCTTGTTCCTGTTTTCCTGCAGCGTCAGTGGCCTTCTCTGCAAGAGACCATCAATCCATCAGTCAGTCAATACACGCATATGAGCGCTCATACACAGTCAGCTAAATATACGCCGCCTAATCAGTTGCGGGTTAAGAATGATTTATAACCGATTGTCGACAGCAAATGTAAGCATTTCTTAAAAATGTTTCCGATGGAAGGACGCTTACTGAGACAGAACGATATGACAGAAAGGCAAGCAGAAAGCAGGCAGACAGGCTAACAGACAGGAAGAAAGACCGATACGCTCTTGCTTCAGTGAAAGAGAGAACCATATCGAATCGTGTTGATGGCTGGCCAGGTGTCGACTGGATTGAATGAACTAGTTAAAGTAGAGCAGGGTGAAACGCGGTGCAGACGAGGGCAGGAGGGCACAGCGGAGCAGTGAGGAGACAAAATGAAGGGGGACTGTATCTGGACATTCAGAAACAACCCCACAAGACAGACCTTTGTTTTCAGCTGCAGGCGTTTGGCTGTTGTTTGGGTTCTCCGTGGCTCTGACCTGAAAAGAAAAAGAAGAAAAAAAAAAGTTTACGTTTCGCCGAAGAAGCGTTTAAATTTGACAAGTGTTTTGCTCAGCGATTCTAACATTAGACAGTCTTTTCGAACGTTTCGACACCACTAAGTAAACATTACTGACTTAACTGTATAAAAATAGACAAATACGTAACACTGTGAAAGACATATGCCTTAGCTTAGGCTTAAATAGTGCTTGCTCAACAGGACTTGAAATATTGTGAGACCTTGTAAATGTGTGTCTGATTCGCTTGAAAGACCAGTGTATTGAAAGTGTGACAAGGCTGGGGTCTGCGGGAGCCATTCTCTTTTCCAGTCGAGCAGGGCTATTAAGCGCAAATTAGGTACAGTTTACTCCAGGGACGCAATGAAAAGAAACGCACGTTTAGAGAACCAAGAACCATGATGGTTTCGCTGCTCCTCTGTGACGAATGACCCAAATTTCTCTCTTTCTCTCTCTCTCTCTGTCTTTCTCTCTAAAACACAGATAAGACTTGGTAGGTTTCTTTTTCAGACATGCCAATTGCAAATGACACCGTATGTGTATGCGTACCTGCGAAACAGAAAGAGCGAGAGAGAGGAGAGTGTGTTTGTGTGTGTGTGTGTGGCCTTGCTTAACCCCATCCTGATTTCTCGGCATGATCCACAAGAGAAATGGCCCATGTCTAAAACAATCTCTTCTAAAGCATGCACCGAAAACACAAGCCCAGCTATGCAGAACACACACACACATGCTTTTCAGACTTTTATCATGCCAGAGAAACTGAAGACAGAGAGCAGAGATAGACGCAGCTTTCAGAGGGTGACAGTTTAAATTTATAGGTGAGGGGGAAAAAAAATAAAGAGAAAAACATAGTAGAGGGAGAAACAGAGAAAGACACAAACAGAGAAGACGCAACTGTACATTTCTCTACATTTCGGTTGAGTTTGGCGATACAAAAGGGTAATATTGTCATATCAGTGCGGCACATGGAATTAGAGCGAACTGAATTGAGCTGGGAAGGAAAGGGGGAGGGGGGTAAGGGGGGAGGGGGAGAGAGAGAGAGAGAGCAGAGCAGAGCTTGGACATTTAACTGCCCTTTACAGGCAAAGTGCATCTCCCATAAAACAGCACCGCATAGCGTTCCTCCCTACTCAGTCCCTCACCCAGTCACTGTCATCTCTGCAGTGAAAAGGGTGGGGGGGGGGGGGGGGGGGGCGGAAAGAGGAAACGAAAGAAAGAAAATAGAGTGAGAGATAGAGAGAGAGAGAGAGAGAGAGAGAGAGAGAGAGAGAGAGAGGGGGAGAGAGAGAAGGTTGAGTCAGTACCACACTTTGCGCCTGAGTTCTGGGTAATATTAGTGCAACGCTGTCATAATGTTTCAATGCGGTCTATTAGACAGCTGGAGCTATGCCTAGTCTAGCTAGTACGCTGAGAGAAAGGCAGACGTGGAGCCTGAATTGTGCCTCCTCATTTACTTTCTAAACCATCTATTTCTGTCCCCGCACCTCCCCCTGTGTCTTTTACATGTTTTCACCACCCCCTCTCTTTCTTTCGTTCTTTCTTTCTCTCTTTCCTGCTTTCTTCCACTTTCTGCCTGCAGGGCAAGGGTTTTCTGTGCTCTTTTTCTTATCGTATTGGAGGGAGAGAGAGAGAGAGAGAGAGAGAGTAGCATCTGTAATGCTAGGAAGCATACTGACTCAGAGAAAAGCAGACATCTGTGTTTGGGAGACTCAAAAGCTGAAAGACAAGATGAATGAAAGAAAAGGAGCAGGAAGCAAAAACAGAAAATGCTCAAGGCATAGAGAGAGAGAGAGAGAGAGAGAGAGCGAGAGAGCAAGGTCACAGAGGGGAAGATTGAGAGAGATGAAAAGACAACCCACTCAATTAGTGCATTCACACTCTGTGCAGAACCCCTCTTGTTTTTTGGGGGGTTTTTTTCATCTGTTTTTCTCACCTCTTCTCTAAAGGTTTCACGAGTTTTTCGTCCTGTAACCTCCACTCGAAAAACGAACACGAACAAACCCCTCTTCTTCTGTTCCCTCCCTACTCTCCCTCCATTATTTTTCCAATCTTTTCACAGCAGGTTTCACAGTAAAAATTCTGTCTTGCTTAACACTGCGAGAGGAACAGACCAGTCACAGGTGAGGTGACAAGGAGAGAAAGAGAAAGAGAGAGAGTATGTCTCTGTGTGTGTGTGAGAGAGAGAGAGAGAGAGAGAGAGAGAGAAGCCTGTGAGACAGAGACAGATTGCAGCATTTAAGTGTCTCCCTCTAGGGATCTGCCCTGGGTGATGGAAAGGCAAGGGAGAGAAAGAGAGAGAGACAGAGACAGAGACAGAGAGAGAGAGAGAGAGAACGACAGCCTGTACAACTCGAACTTGCCGTCGATCTGTTCTTTTCCCCATTGTTCTTTACAATATGGCTCATGTAGTTTCTCTGCGAGCTGTCCTTACAACGCAACTACAACTGAACACTTCAGTGACATCACCACGTTTCATTTATTCTCCCCATCTCACTTCTCTTCCCCCCTCTCTCTCTCTTTCTCTCTCTCTCTCTTTCACTCATGCAATCTGTCATTCTTCCTCTCAGTGTACGTCCTTCCGCCAAACTTTCAAAATGCAAACCGCTGTTCCCAAGCATTACTGATATAGTGAATGGGATTGTCAATGGGATTGTCATTTCCTCACATCTCTGCATATACCACCCATGTTACTATTGGCTGCCTTTAGTTTCTTAGTTTCTTATTGTCCAGCGGCTCATCTCAGAAAAGAACATCATGTACTATATTTTTAGAGCATTCTGCCTCGTAACACAGTTATTATGTGATATTTCAATAATCATAAACAGTCTGATACAGCACATTATGGAAGCGGTCAATTGCGGAGTGTGGAAGTCTAAAGAGTTATCACAACATCTGATTGGCCCCTCCAAACTGTCCGTCAAAATTCTCAGTTCTGGCTGTTCCGGTTGGTCATAGCCACGTCCGTTTCAAGGCCTGTCTTCTAGAACTGTTCACTGTAATTTGCTGACACATTTGCTTCTCTCTTTAATGAAACTTCAATATGTTAGCCTACTCTGCGAAACAAATTATACCCACACACCATCTGCATTAAAGGTCTGGAGGTCATGTTACACAACACCAGCAAACCTATGGAGCAGGACATCATTAAAAATCATCACGAAGCACACCTTTCTTTAATAACATATGGATTATGCCAGTGAAATGATGAGACTGTCACAGTGCCACCTGTCCTCTCATACACACACACACACACACACACAACTTAAATTTCTCATCCATTAGAACAGTGGGAGAGATACGATGGGGAAACAGAGAGAGACAGAGGGGAGAGAGAGAGAGAGAGAGAGAGAGAGAGAGAGAGAGAGAGAGAGAGCATAAAAAGGGAAAAGCCCCTCTGACTCTCACCCTCCAGACTGAACATAGCAAAAGTATATTCACCCTGTATGATGCCAGAGTATTGTAGTGTGTGTGTGTGTGTGTGTGCTCACAGCAAAATGACAGTGAAGTTTGTGTTTGTATTTACGTCAGAAAATGATCATGAAAACTATGAATGTAAAGTAATATTATCAAGTAGGTAACAAAAATATGTCTTAACCTCACCATAAAAACATAAAAGCTGTCCAGCTATAGGCCTCTACGTGATTTCTCTCCAAAGTACTTCTTTAAAAAAAAAAAAAAGTGCGGTGTTGTTGCAGCATTTTTCTCCAAAAATTAGCCTACATGTGCGAACGGGTGTACCACGGGCAGATGTTCGGTGGCGGTTGTGCGCGCGCGAGTTAATAACCCCCGTGTACTCGCGCTGTTGCTAAGGAGGATTTAGAAGTTCGAGGAGAAATTGTGCGAAATGTACGGACATAAGAAAACAGTAACATGACACAGGCTATCTGAGCGCTGCGGTGAGACACGGATTAAAGCGCAACCCCGACTCCATCTGTTTGAGGGTAGGCTACAATACAATTTCTGGTTCTGTATGCTTATAACTAGTTAAGAATATTCAGCAAACGGAGGGCAAGTTCTTGTTGGAAGCAGAAACTTTATTTGAGATAACTGGAAGTTCGAAATCACCTGCATGAATAATTCATGACAAACGCTAACGACAGCCTACTCTAGATTTAAAGGTCAGTTTGCTAATATTTCAGGAGAAAGGGAACAAGTCCTTTTGTACAAATCCTAAACGATTTTATATAGTTCTCATTTGATGGTTTTGTGTATTGCTATTGGCCTAGTCTTAAACGACAGGCTTTTGGCACCTGAGGGAAATCACGGTTATCAACACTAACTACAGTCACATCGACGTTTTAACGGCTGCTTCAAGCGCCGCAGGCGGGTGCAGCTAGTGTGGGTTGCACAAATGTCTGTGGCCGGACAATTTCCTCACTTCTCTACTCACAGTGTCTATGTGCTGTGGAGCCGGGGCAAATGTGAGTCGCAGGAAGATGGAGAGGGGCGCGATCTGTCAGGGAGACATTTTCCCCTTCATTTTACCGCACCTTGGATGATGCGGTGGTTGGGGGTTGGGTAACGCACTGAACTGATGAGCACAATATTTAAAATGTTCCTGTATTCACTCGAGGTGCTCGACCACTTTTAACAAAGTGATACTTATTATTATGAAAGAATGTAACTACACACGTTTAAAAAAAATCACAGCATCGAGGGCAGTGAGTGAGGTTCTGTGTGTATTGATCAGCATCGTGCAGATTAATACGTTTCTCTCCATAACACGTCGCGAATCACGCGATTGAATCAAGACAGCAACAGAAGTATTGACTTACCTCGCTCATCCTGGAAACGTGCAGTGGAGTTCTGCGGCGAAGCGACTTTCTCCTCTCTCACTTACTGACTCTGCCGTCACCTTAGCACAGTTATTCTCTGTTGCTGGTCTGTCAGACACGGAGAAAAGGCAAGATAAAAGAGGCAGAAGTCGCTTTGGAGAGATAATACCTCGGCAAATCTAACTCCCCGTTGCACTCGATACCCAACGACGCGGCTTGTGTAGTGAAGAGCAGTGCGGCTGTGTGCAACAGAGCGACAGAATCCTAACGTTCGTTTTTCCCCCCGCCCCACACTCATTCACCTACCACGGGAATTGGCTCTCGTGCCAGTTGAGCTGTAGCTAATGGGTGGTGGGGGCTTCAGGACACGTTCCACGGAAATTTAACAACCAAGCCGGCTCGCTAAATCAACAACTAGACAGATTTAATTCACCAAACGATTAGCCCTGACGACTAATTAGCGTATGGAAATGAATAAACCCTATAAATAGACAACTAGACAGACAGCAAACCCACGCACACTTACGCGCCGTTCCGGGAGTAGAGTGGATTTCACAGGAGTAGACTGGTGTGAATGGTAAATCTCCACCTCTCAGCAGCGGAGGAAATAGTGTAGTGGGAATACTCACTCGTTAGTCTGTCAGTAGAATCCATTCCTTAGTGGGATTCTTCATACCTGATTCCATCCTTTGAATAGCCTAATGAAAGTTTAGCAAAACTTGAAATAACTATTCTGAGTCAGAAGGTTGGGTTTAATAAGTATGGAAAGCATGTTAAGACACTTGCTTTTTCTGAAGAAATGAACCTGTCTTCAGAAGTCAGAGATTAACCTGTCTTCAGGTGAGATCTACCGACATTATTCATTCATAAAAACTGGAGCAAAACATGTCTTAATATCTCTGAGTGAAGATTAACTGCAGCCCTAAAAGTAACAATATAGTGTTTCTAATATTTTATAAACCTCTTCTCACTCTTAAATTATGGCCGTTGTAAATGTCATTTTCTGTTTACAAGTACTGTTTCTGAGAGCTAGAAATCATTGGTAGTCACTCCAGAACTCCTATGCAATGGATGTAATGTTTTAATGAACATTACACAGCACCCTTTTTTAAAGCCTATGAATCAGCAGTCCACTGTCAGCGTAGGTGTGTAGTGCATGACGAGAGATTCTGGAACTTATGAGGACTGCAGCAAAGCATTTTCATCCTGGGACATACAGAAGACACCTGCCTTTCTTCACCACTAGGTGGAGACTCTAAGCACTAACTAGTGTGTATTCCAGTGCAGAGAGAGAGAGAGAATTCAGGGTTTGTGGTTGTATTATGGGGATTTGCTGACTCAGGTGTGTTTGCACAGCTCATGGCAAAAGTGCTTGTTTCAGTCTGTGGTTCAGTGCTTGTATCAGTTCATAAATAAGTTTTCAGAACGAAGCACCTTGTCATCCAATTTGAAGGATTATTAAAATCACAGGTCATTAAAAATCAGGATAAGGACAGTCAGGACAAGATCACCGTATTAATCCCATTTCCAAGGAAACGGCTCCTTTGTTTAAAACATAAATTTACCTCACTGAGGTTCATATATGTCCACTGATCAAGTCCGAAAAAAGGCAGCAGATCTTATGTCTCCGCTACCTAATTCTCTGAAAGACAGTCAAACAGTACAATAACTAATCCAAAACAAGCTGTCGGCATAGCCATACACATACTACTCAGGTGTTAAAGCATCGTAGCAGACCTCTCTCGTTTCCTTCAATCCATGGAACAATCATGTGAGTAATGACA
The DNA here is from genome assembly GCF_902362185.1 of Chanos chanos. Taxonomy (NCBI): domain Eukaryota; kingdom Metazoa; phylum Chordata; class Actinopteri; order Gonorynchiformes; family Chanidae; genus Chanos; species Chanos chanos. Next base: position 44,790,672 of record NC_044501.1, on the reverse strand, counting down.
TTGAGAGTTTTAAAACGCAGACGAGACTCTATCAGTCCATAAAGCTGTCTTGTCAGTCCATTCACAGTCCATACAGCTATTGCTTATCCCCGGGATACCCCCATTCCAGCCAAGTACATAACCTACCATCAGCCAACCTTCTTGATTTTGCTAAGACTGTTACAACATCTGCACAGGCCACTGTGAGTGTTTCTGCCACTCCAAGTAGGACTAGTTCTGTGTATACAGAACCCAGTGGAGTGAATATGCCCATTACAAAGGCTAAGGATAATACAATACTAAGTCCACGCCATGTCCAAAGCAGCTGAACCAGTTCCTGAAACATTCCTTGAATTACAATTGTCACAACTATACAGCAAGGCCTTGGCGTTGCCATGGAAGCAGCTAATATGGCATATGGAACCACTGTAGCTAGTGTTCCTGGTTCTGTCACCTCAGCAATTGCTTTTGTAGACATCTTCTCAAAAACAAACGCAGATCTAGCTCATAACAGGAAGGCCAGGGGTGACTCTACAAGAGGAAGGCAGTCAATTTTGTCTAGTAATAAAGGGGCCCCACACACACACGCATGCACACACACACACACACACATACACACAATAAATGGTGGCCCAAATTGTTAAGGATCTTAGAGGACAGAAAATCCAGATAACGCCACTGCTGCGGTCACAATGGTGAGAGGTTTGGCACTCTTGACTGTGTTGACTGCAAAAAGAAGAATTGGTAAAGGTGGTTGAGGATCTATAAACAGCAATGCTGCCATAACAGTGGCTGTATGCAGTACGCCTGGGCTTGTTGCCTTGGCGATTGTAACCGTGGACTTCAGCATGAGAGCAAATGCAAGCCCTGCACCTGTTAAGAAGGCCATGGCGGACTCTTTCAGGAAGAGGAAAATAGATTCTCTTTAAGAAGAATTCTCTTAAAGAGGCACTTGTCAGGGAAATTGTTAGAGCCTGGCTGAATGTCCGATACACCAGGTGATGTATTTTACACAGAGGTAGACCAGGGTATGGACAGAGCATGAAGACACCAAGATCTACAGGAATACACAGCAAGGCAGGACTCACAAACTGGATCTCATCACTAGGAACCAGGATTCTCGAATAGAGCAAAACAGGCAGGTAGATATTTAACAGTCTCTCGCAGAGTAACAAGACTTAGTGTTCAACAAATACCTTACAAAGAGAAACTGAAAAGACAGGGGTATATATGCAGAAAGAACATCAGGTTTGATGAACAGAAACAGGCTGAACCAATGACTGAATTCATTTAATGACTGATTGAATTGATTGAGCCAAATGTAACAGAACACCAGCTAAATCAATGAAAACAGAGCTCTAAATGAGAGAACCCCAGGTGTGACAGCACTCTGAATCTTAACACATAAAAACCTCTGTCTGATAATCTTTGGTATCTGATCTCTCTGTTGTTTGTATGAAGATAAAAGCGGAAAGGAATTGCTTGATTTAATTTTACTGGATGTTATGCTGATGGCTGTACACAATCAGATCCTAACTACTTGAAGCAGCTTTTGCACTTCACATGCAAGCCCTGTGTACATGCAGTACAGGCCCAGAATTCATTATTAATGTCACTCTCAGGAGCCGTGCTGAAAGGGGGGAGAGAGAAGGAAATCTCTCTAACCTCAGCACAGGACGTAGGAGGCATTTATAAAGCCACGTTCATAAAGGAGTAAAATAGAAGCCAGAGTTCTTCATCAGGCTTCTTTAACGCTTTCTACGGCAAATTTCATCCTCTGCATTTAATCCATCCTTACATACACACACACACACACACACACACACTAGGCGCAGTGAGCAAGCGCACACAGTGAGCAGTGGGTAGCCCCAGTGCCCGGGGGGTGCAGTCGGGGGTTAAGTGCCTCGCTGAAGGGCACTTCAGCTGGGGGTGTGGAGGGAATGCTGAGGGAGGGCAAAGCGCTGTTCATTCACTCCCCCCTGCCCCAGATTTGTCCTGCTGGTCCGGGGGGGTCGAACCCACGACCTCTCGGTCACGAGCCCCCGCTTCTCTAGGCCACGGCCGCCTTTAGGCATGTTTCACCCATGTTTCTCTCCTTTCAGATGAACACGTTTGAAAGATCTGACATTGGCATAGGCTGTTCCACTCATGTTGCCCTGATGTCGTAGATAAATCTCGGATTTTAAAAATCTGTGAAAATTCCTAAATGATTTGTTTTCCATGTTATATATTTTCTTTGCCATAGGCAAATTTCTGAATTTCTGAATGTGGCTGAAGCAATGTCCTCTCCTTTTATGTTTATTATAGACCATATGCATTAATATTATGCTGCTTCTAATGCACAATGAAACTAAGATGCTTAAAATGTAGAAACAGCAGCACTCTCTAAAATTTTGAGCATTTAGAACTGATTTCTTCGAAGAGCCTCAAGAGTACAATTTAAGAGCTCAGAGCATAATAAAAGCTAAGTTTGAGGCAAAACAGCAAACAAAAAAACCCACAGTATGCTGTCCCAAAATGCCTTCAAATGTTTTTGCAATTTTCCAAGGTAAGGGTTTCCACAACAGTGTGATAATATTGACTAGAGCTTATTCTAATATTCTCAAATATTCCAAACATTTTCTGTGGAGGAATCCATGATGACAGTGACTGTGCAGTGCAAAAAGAATGCAATAGAATGTGCAATGACAACAAGTAATTTCACAATGCAAAAGAATGTGCAATGACAGTAAATAAAGTGGCTTAGTAAACTAGGCTGATACATCCAGTGAAGTAAAGCAAAACGACACAAAAAAGCAAGCAGGGCAGAAACAGAAACAGAGAGCAGAGCATCAGGCCAAGTACTCAACCTCTCCACCGTCTCCGTTGGGAAGAGCTGAAAAGCCTAACAGCTCTGGGGACAAAGGACCTCTTAGGTCTGTCCGTCGAGCAGCTCTGTGACAGCAACCTGCCACTGAACAGACTCCTCTGCTTTCTTATGATGGTGTGCAGTGGGTGACAGTCATTGTCCATGACAGACAGCAGTTTGCACAGTGTCCTTCTCTCTGCCACCGTCACCAGAGACTCCAGCTCCATGACGACCACAGAGCCAGCTCTTTTCTCAGGAGACAGAGCCGGCTATGCCCCCTCCTGAAAACAATGACCGTATTCTCTGTCCAATCAAGTTTGTCATCCAGCTGCAGCACAAGGTACTTACTGGTCCTGACCACCTCCTCACCAAGCCCCTTAATGGAGACTGGTTGCAAGAGTGGCCCAGACCTACCATAGTCCACCATCGTCTCCTTGGTCTTTGATGTATTCAGGTGCAGTTGGTTTGACAGGCACCATGCAACAAAGTCTTCCACCACAGAATGTTATATGCATAACAGAGCATCTCAGAGCTGCACCCTAATGTAACACCATTATACTGGTTATCTTTATCCTACTGTCACAATCTTGTTTAACTCAGGTGAAAGACAGGGGCCAAATGAAATGTAAACATTTCACTATGTTATTGTTATAGAGCATTGCCCTTTTATTTTAAATCATTTGTTTAGTGAGGAGACACACATTCATTAAAAACTGACTGAAAAAACATTCAATAAAAAAATGAAGAGAAGTCCTTGTCCTAAACAATGAAGATAATGAAATTATCATTACGGATCAGGGTAATAAGTAAGCAAATGATTTTCATCAAAGCAGAACATAGAAGACTGATATTTTTACAGACTGTGAACACACTTAGAATGTCCCCAAATATGTATAGCGTGTATCACAGTAACAACTGGGTTGTAATTTCATTTGAATCCAGTTGTAAGGATAATTAATCAAGCTCTATGAATCACCATACGGTAGTGAATTCATGTTGGACACAGAATCTGAGATGCACTGAGCAGGTTACATCATACAATATCCAAATCTGGAATATACCCTATCATCCTGAGCATTGATCTGAAGTGCAAGAAAGAAAATACACTGCTACTACTAACTACTAACAATAACAACAACAACAATAATAACAATAATAATAATAATAACAATAATAACAATAATAATAATGATCGACTAAAGAATTTGTTTGGTTATCCTTGAGTGAAATCAAATTGCAGTCTTCAAAAACCTTCACGTAAGGCTCTTTCAGCTTTCTTTAAGTGGATCATACCTACCAAATTTTTCATACTTCTCCTCATGCAAAATCTTGTTTGCATCCATACATCCTGGTACCACAAGTCCCAATATACACTACCCATATCACACCAATACAGACACCCCATCCCCAAACCAATCATCAGTGTGGCCATATACATGCGACCAAGTTGGAACACAATCCTAGTACTCATCTCCTTATCGTTTGGTTCCCTTATACACAAACAGACTGTGATGAGAAAGAGGTACAGTAATCCAGAAACCACTAGAAAGGTTGTTAGTCCGTAAAGCAGCCCCACCGGTTCATTCATCATCTGCACGGCCAGTCCTGTCCCGACAGCCGCACCTATACCCGCCCAAGTCAAAATCAGTCCCTCGTGAGTCCTGCCATCAGTCAACTGTGTGATCCTGACCGAACCTGTCAGTACAGTTGCCATTGTGGCGCTTATAGCAACTGCCAGTAATAATATTGCAGCCTCTGTTAGAGTGGGAACCAGTATTACATCGACATCAACTTTCCATACTAAAATCCCCATGACAATTGTAGCTATTAAGGGAATCACTGCTGTAATGGCAAATCCACAAGCTGCAGCAAACGGTATAAGCAGCATTCTTACAGGAACACAGATGAGCATAAACGCCCCTGTGTATACACGGCATATAAGTACCAACAGCGCAAAAATGCCCTCTGCGGTTTCATCTTTCTCTTCATATATGTCCAGCGTCTTCAGGAGCTCCAGAACATCTCCAACAGCAGTTATAACTGTTACCCCCAGTAAGGTTGTTGGTTTGACATTCACAATGCTGAAGAGGAATCCAAACCAAGAACCTGCCACCCTTACTGGGACCTGTTCCCAAAATGTTGGGGTCATCATGTTTCTCCAAAGTATCAAATTTGGTACAAAAGCTGCCATGGACATGGACAGAGTCATATATGGAATCACACCAGTGAAGATGTTTGGTCCCACTGCCTCAATCATGGCATCAATGGACATGAGTGTGAGCACAAAAGCAAATCCACCAAATGCCAAGAAGGCTATGAGTGACTCTGCAAGAGAAAAGTGAACAGTAAAATATCAGTTAAGATTCTTTTAAAGAGTCATTCTAGTTGTAATCATGAAAACCTGTGTCTCAAATATTTCCTGAATACAGCACATTGTACGTTACAGAAATGTCAAAGTCGAAGCCTTACGGGTGCTTCACCTTTGTTGTCTAGCTGTATATTAGGTCACCATCTCACATGATCAGTTCACCCACAGGATAAAGACAACCTTTAAATTAACACATGATGCACTGAATGTATTCAGCATATCTATTTTGTGGATTAAAACATTAGAAACGTGGTATAACAAGTCTCAGTTCAACACTGGCAAACTGCCAAATAATTGAAAACCAGCACAACAACTTTTAACTACTGTAGTTAAAAGAAACGGAAAGGACAGTCCATAATGAGATACGTGGGATTTAGTCTGTGTTACATTTTCTAGTTTGTACTACATTTTCACGTTATTCTCTAGGTTGACATTTTGATCCTAACTACGTAACATACCAAATATTTTCACCGGAAGGTGTTCCATGCTTGATAGAGCTGCAGATGATGTTGTCTGGAGAGGAGTTGGTTCATGAAGGTTGTTTTGAGTGAAGACAGTTTGTTGAAATTGTAGCGAGAAGGTTTAGGTCTTGTCTTGGTTTTGGTTTCATTTTTGTGGGGTTTTTTTGCTTTGGTTTGCGTATGCGCATGTCTTACCTGCATGCAGGACATTCTTTCCTCTTTTGGAATTTTCATTTACATGAGGTATGTAAGGTTGCTGGTTAGACTGGTTAGACCTACCAGGAAATGTTTTTTGAGCATTACTGCTAAAACATGAAAGCATCAGAAGGGACTCAGAAAACATGCACATGATATAAGATCTTTATTCCAGAAACAGAGTAAGGTGAACGCTGCAGCAGGTAAACTGGGCTCAGACTAACAAATTGACAACAAACAGGAAGAAGGATAATTAATTTCAGGACCATATTCATAAATGTTTCACATATATGACAATAACAATTCAAGTGCAAATTGATTTGGTACCATCTGTAATGGATTGACTTTATGTTGATGAGGTCTTTTGAGCATAACTGAAGCTGGACCATAGACTGTCCCACTATGGAAAGCGGTCACATGCAAATTGCTCTTGACTTCAAAGAGATTAGACTGCTAATGGCACGCTAACTGTATCCAGCAGGGTGTACAGACGTTCCACTGGATTCATGGGTAAGTTATGTCCAGTCTGTCATTAGACAACCGGAGAATGCGGAGTCCCAGAGCAGGTAAATAAAGCATGAGGATGCTGAAAAGCAAAGTTAATTCGGTGTTCCTGCCCACCTTTTCAAACTCATAATTTTCTTTAAACCTGTTCTTATGCCCAGCCTTGACTTTGACCACAGATTCCAGGCCAATGAACCTCAGTGTGTGCCATTTATAAACTACAAATCATTACTGTCCCCAACCCAGTGACCTAGCGGTCCATTGCTACTGCTGTTCTGAGGGCAGCTCCAATGTCCAACCAAGTCAGAATCAGTCCTTCATGAGCCTGGTGGTTAGTCGGCTGTTATAATCTTACCAAAATTGTCACTGAAGTATCAAAAGCTCCTGCCACGACCAGTGCCAGAGTATAAGCATTTCTGTTTAAAATGGGCCTAGTACAACTACCAGATCTCCTTGCCATATCATTGTGGCTGTGACTATTCCCGTTACCAAGAGAATCAGTGTTATTACCACAGTTCCAGAGGAAATTATGAACACCTGCCCTACGCATACAATGCAAGTTATAATACCCCCAACTAACACGTAATATATCATGGCCCTTGCTTTGAATGCTATGGTTTTAGGTGTATTGTCCACCAAGTTGTCAGTGTTTCGTGACAACTAATCTACCAATTTGACGTGTAGGTCTCGAATAGATGTTTGTATCTTGTTGTTTAGTGTTGGATGTTCCTCCAAAATACCAAGTTTGGCACAAATGTTGCCATGACAATGGATAGTTTCGTATATGGTAACACTCCAGTAAATATGGTCAGCCCTTTTGCTCGGATGACCACAGCCATAGACAGCAGCGCAAAGATAAATGCAAGACCACCGGATGCCACAAAGGCTATGCAATGCTCTGCAAAAGAGGAGAGGACAGTAAAAAAAAAAAAACCTGTATAATTAGGATGTTTTAAAGAGTCATTCTAAGCAATAATCAAAACCTTTGTGAGGTGCATTTCCTAAACATTGTATGCTAAATCCAACTTTCATGCCAAACCTGAGGTAGGATGGAATAAATGATTTTGATTATTTGGGTATGGACTTCCATATTTATCAAATGAAATTGTGGCTCAAAAGTAAACACCCCCCCCCCCCCCTAAAATAAAAACTCCACAATGAGATATAGTGGAATACAGTGAATTTGAAACATGTTTTTAACCAAGGTACGACACTTCAAACTGCAGTTCAAATATGTATCAAATATTCCTAGAGCTCAGCTTTTACACATTTGAAGTTTCAAAGCAGTTTTCAGTCAGTTAACTTGATGTTTAAACATACCACAGGTTTCCACTGAAAGAGTCCACAAAATTATACAATCCAATGAAAAGACAGAGAATGCACTCCAGTCCCTGAGAACGAGACATCCAAGTGAACTTTATTCGCAGAAATCTGTGAGAAGTGGGTGCTGTCTTTGCTTTTGTTTAAAGCATATAGATTTTGAATTTCTTTTGTGCTTGTGTGTGTAGATGTGTGTGTATGCTCTTTGTGTTTGTGTGGACATTGTGACAGAGGGCTCTGTCTCAGGCCGTGAGCGGCGCCTTTTCCCCCCCAAACCAACCACTTTTCCATAATTGTACTTTGTTCGTTCGTGTTTGTGTCCTGTTACGTGTACGTCATTCATACATATCTATAATACACCCATTCTAATCACATATTGCGTTAGCTTCGAGGGTGCACACTCGAAGCACGCAGCAGGTTATCCGGTTCCATACACACAAACATTTCCAATTCACGTTCCATTCTTACAGTTTAAAACACCCTACAAACACCTCCAATTACACCTAAATGTTTGTTAGCGTCTTTACTGTTTGTTTTACCGTTAGCATCTTTATCAGGTTACACACGTACACAATTACCCAGATAAATGTTTGTCCCGTCTTTATTATACATGTCGCTTGGTTTGCATATTTGTATTGCGTTGTAGTGTTTGTTGGATTGTCGTGTCTCCATCTGTTTTCTCTGTTTGTCCGTCTGTTTGGTTGTCGGCGTTACAGTAGCCTGGGACTACCGGTGCAGGGGAGGACCAAACAGAACTGGTGGAATGCAAATTCATTTATTTGGTTTAGCTGGGGTGGCGCATGCGTGATGCACGTGGGGAAGGGGCCACTCCAGGGAAAAGGGGTTTTTATGTTAAAATGTAATGATCGGCTGTTACCAGCCAGAAATGGTGAAGGTGAACAATTACTGTGGAGTGTATATTTGAGTTTGTGATTGTGTATATGTACAGGGGTGAATAATTAATTGCCATTTTATTTTAAATCAACAAAGGGGAAGCTGGTATGTTCTGAGGGGAGGGGCTTACAGTACAAAAGGGGGTTTTTCATTATTGTAGGTTGTGGGAGACAGGAGAAACAGAGTGTAGCTGTGGTGTAGTGAATTGAACGTAGTGAGAATTGATAGTAGCAATTTGTTTATTTGTTTATCTATATATTTTGTTTGTTTGTTTGTTTGTTTATTTATTTGCTTACCTCTATATATATATTTTGTTTGTTTGTTTGTTTTTTTCTTGTAAATATATATCCATTTTTTTCTTCCTGTAAATATTTGCTGTTTTGGACATTTTTTTTTTCACTTTTCTTCACTTGGGACTGGATTTTTGTTGTTGCACTGTAAATAAAACACTGTGCACTTGCGTGCTATTTGCGGCGGAGCCATTCTTTTTGTTTATTTTTGGTGTGCTTTGGGCCACCCGAACCCCTGTTCGGCGTCACCCTGCCACATTTTGGTGTCAGAAGTGGGATGGCCAGCCGCAAAACAGTGCAGCCAGTGAGGAGGAGGACGGGCCTTCGGTCCCAGACAGTGAAGCTGCCAGACCCCAAAGAGGATGCAGGCTGGGATACCGTGGAGGAGGAGGAGTCGGAGCGGCAGGGAGCGCGTCCAAAAACCAGCACTCCACAGCAAGGGTTTCCCAGCCAAGACGCAGCCCCAGAGGCAGGTATGGTGGCGCTGCTGCGGGACTTCCTCACCGCACAGCAACGACGGGAGGAAGGGTTTCTGGAGGAGATCCGAGGCCTAGCAGCAATCATCCGGCAAAGACCACAACCAACCACATCAGATATGCCCATTCAGCCTGATCAGACCTCAACAACAGTGACAACAGCTTCTGAAAGTCCCCGATTGGCTCTCCCAACACCCACACCACGCCGACGTTCCACTGCACCCGTTATCCAGCAAGACACCAGCCCCGCTCCATCCCCAGCTGAGAGGGTTTATTGCAAAGAGCCAAAGATGCCCGTCTATCAGCCAGGGGAGGACATAGAAAATTACCTCCTGCGCTTTGAACGCATGGCCAGGACCTGGGCGTGGCCAGAGCAGGAGTGGGCATGCCGCCTGGTGCCACTGTTGACAGGCAAAGCACTGGAGGCCTACACAGCAATGGACGAGGAGAGGTCCAACTCCTATGCAGACCTTAAGGAGGCGTTGCTGGAAAAATTCAACATTTCGCCAGAGACCTACCGCCAACGCTTCCGAGAGACCACCCCTCCACTTGGAGAGACCCCCACTGAGACCTACAACCGCCTAAAGGGACTGTACCGCCGTTGGATTCGTCCAGACCAGCACACCAAGGAGGAGATCAGCGAGATGATCATCCTGGAGCAGCTGCTGCACGTCCTGCCTGGTGAGGTCAGAACCTGGGTCAAAGAACATGATCCAGACAATGGACTGACAGCTGCAAAGCTAGCCCAGCAGTACCTGAACGCCCGACGGAGGAGCGTGCTGCGACCACAGGCCACCCCCAGAACACCCTGGGACAATCGGGACAAAGGAGGTAACCCTGTTGGGGTTGGGGGTGTAAAGGGGGACAGCAGCCGAAATATGGGCAAAGGGCTAGTTTGTTTCTACTGCCAGCAGCCAGGTCACAAGGCTTCTGTTTGTCCAGTGAGAAAACCTAAACTGACTGGATTCTGTTATGTGCCAAGGGAGGGGGACAGTCCTGGTTGGGAGGGGGGAGGCTCTGATATGAAGTGTGAAATTATTGTTAATGGTCAATCTGTCCAGGCACTAGTGGACACTGGGAGTTCTGTGACTCTCATAAAAAAGAACTTGGTCCCTGAGGGGAACATGAACTACAGTAGAAAAATTGCTGTCCAGTGTGTACATGGTGACAAGAAGGTGTACCCCACAGTGGAGATTACAGTCAACATAAACGATCAAATGTACTTGTTAAATGCTGGGGTGGTTGAGAGCCTGCCTACTGATATGGTCTTGGGAAGAGATTTGCCGGTGCTGTCTGATCTGTTGGTGTTGAATGATGGAAATGCAATGAATGTGAAAATCTCATGTCCTGTTGTTACAAGGGCCCAAGCTAAGGCGGGTCTGCAGCCACTGCCAGACTTATGTGATAGTCTGTGCCAGGGCGGGACCAAAGGGCCCAGAAAGTCACGCCGTCAGCGGCGCTTGGAGAAACACTTGGGTTCTCCAGTAGCTAAAACAGATGTGTCAGGGCTTGATGCTGGAGAGTGGGAGATTCCTGAGAATATTGGGGCTTTGCAATGTGCTGATGTGTCTTTAAAACCCATGTTTGAGAAGGCAAGTATGGGTGGGGGCAGCTCTGTGGGTCATAGCGGGGAACGTATTTTTGTTGAAAATGGGATTCTCTATGTGGAAGGAGAAAATGGTAAACGGTTGGTTGTTCCCACCGCATGTAGACCCCTGGTCCTCCACCTCGCACACACCATCCCTTGGGCTGGACACCTAGCCCTGCAAAAAACATATCTTAGGTTAAGTTCCCGGTTCTACTGGCCGTCCATGTATACAGATGTTCAGTCCTATTGCATAACATGTCCTGTGTGTCAGAAAACAGGTGCCGTCCGCAGGTCTGACAGAGCCCCTCTGTACTCATTGCCAGTGATCTCCACACCATTCCAGCGGATTGCCATGGACATCGTGGGGCCCCTGGAGAAGAGCAGTGCTGGGTACCAGTATATTCTTGTCATCTGTGACTATGCCACCAGGTACCCTGAGGCCTTCCCACTCCGCTCCATCACGACCCCAAAGATCATTAGTGCCCTGGTTCAGTTGTTCTCCCGTGTAGGATTTCCCGAGGAGATCTTGACAGACCAGGGGACAAACTTCACCTCCCGCTTGATGCAACAACTACATCAGCAGTTGGGCGTCAAGGCGATCAGGACCAGTCCCTACCATCCCCAAACCGACGGGCTTGTGGAACGGTTCAACCAGACCCTCAAAAACATGCTGAGGAAGTTCGTGGCAGACACAGGGAAAAACTGGGATAAATGGCTACCATTCTTGTTGTTTGCCTACAGGGAGGTGCCCCAGGCGTCCACAGGTTTCTCCCCATTTGAGCTGGTCTACGGGTGGAGAGTTCAGGGACCACTGGACCTCTTAAAGAAGACCTGGGAGGGGGCCAAATCAGCTACTCCAGAGATCGGCATTGTCCAATATGTCCTGCAGATGAGGGACCGTCTGGAGAAGTATAGGGAGGAGGCTGCGGAAAACCTCCAGAAGGCACAACGGGCTCAAAAGCTGTGGTATGACAAGTATGCCAGGCACCGTGAGTACCAGCCAGGACAGAAGGTTCTGCTGCTTCTCCCATCATCCACCAGCAAGCTACTGGCAAAGTGGCAGGGGCCCTACACCATCACTAGAAAGATGGGTCCAGTCACCTATGAGGTTCACCACCCAGATAAAGGCAAGGAGACTCAGGTGTATCATGTGAACCTCATGAAAGAATGGAAGGAGAGACAGACTGCGCAGGTGATGTTAGCGAGAAAAGTGGAGGCAGATGAGGAAAATGGAGGAGACTTGGAGGCTTGGCAGCAGCAGGGGAGTGCGGACCTGGAGCATCTGGAGAGTGGCCAGAGAGCTGAGCTCCAGCAGGTGTTTGCTGACTTCCCCGCCTTGTTCCGGCAGAGGCCTGGTCATACTGAGGTGTTGGAGCACCGAATAAACCTCAAAGACTCCACCCCCATACGACAGCGGCCATACCGAGTGCCGGAGCGCCTGGTGCCGGGGCTGAAGGAGGAAATCCAGACCATGAGGGACCTGGGCGTCATTGAGCCATCAATGAGTGAATGGAGCAGCCCCATTGTCATTGTCCCTAAGAAGGACGGTTCCCTCAGAATCTGCATGGATTTCCGTAAGCTGAATGCCGTGTCCCAGTTTGATGCATATCCAATGCCACGGGTTGATGACCTCTTAGAGAAGATTGGTAAGGCCAGGTTTATTACCACTCTGGACCTCTGTAAGGGTTACTGGCAGGTGCCCCTGGAAAAGGAGTCACGGAAGTACACTGCTTTCAGGACCCCCATGGGCCTGTTCCAGTTTACGGTGATGCCATTTGGGCTACATGGAGCGCCAGCCACCTTCCAGCGACTGATGGACCGTGTGCTGCAGGACTGTGAAGACTGCTGTGCAGCTTACTTGGATGATGTGGTCATCTTTAGTAGTTCGTGGGACGACCATCTCCGGCACCTCCACAAGGTTCTACAGCGCATACAGGAAGCAGGACTCACCCTGAATGTGCAGAAGTGTGAGTGGGCAAGGCCGGAAACCAAATACCTGGGGTACCTGGTGGGCAGAGGAGTAGTCCGGCCTCAAGTGGATAAGGTTGAGGCGATACAGAACAGCCCTCGTCCCCGCACCAGAAAACAGGTCAGGTCATTCCTGGGTCTTGTAGGTTGGTACCGCCGATTTATCCCTAATTTCTCCACAATTGCTGCACCCCTGACCAACCTCACCAGTAAGACAGCCAAGAACCCGGTTGAATGGACAGAGGAGTGTGAGGTGGCGTTTGTTACCCTAAAGAGACGTTTGTGTGCGTCCCCAGTGCTGCAAAGTCCAGATTTTGGTAAGCGGTTCCTGGTGCAGGTGGATGCCTCAGCTGTGGGCATTGGGGCAGTTCTGGCACAGGGCAAGCCAGGAGAAGAGCGTCCTGTCCTATACCTTAGCCGGAAGCTGCTGCCCAGAGAGCAGAGGTACTCGACTATTGAAAAAGAGTGCCTTGCCATAAAGTGGGCCCTAGACAGCCTTCGGTATTATCTGCTGGGGAGGGAGTTCGACCTGGACACGGACCACCGGGCACTGACTTGGATCCAGACAATGAAAGATCATAATGCTCGGGTGACTAGGTGGTACCTGGCACTGCAGCCCTACAAGTTCATCATCAGGCATAAGGCCGGGAAGCAAAATCTAATGGCTGATTACCTTTCCAGATTGCCGACTTTTGGCAATCCAGAAGAGGAGGGAGGTAATGTGACAGAGGGCTCTGTCACAGACATGTATATGTGTGTCATAGGCTGTAATGTAGGACACAGGCCATGATGAATTTGTACAACCCAGTTAAACCACTAATAGCCAGGAGGAAATGTTGAAGTGAGTATTATAGACAAATTATCAAAAGCAAAATGAAAGGATTTTATGCTATAGCTTATAATAGCCTTTTCCCACTCTGTTCCAACGAATTACTGTATCATTCTTTTTAGATTGTTTCAGACTAGGAGCAAAAACAAAAGTTAAATTTCTGTTCTCTGTGAACATTCACATTTTAATTTCCTCCAGTCCCATCGGGAGGAGACAATGCACATTCTCTGTCTCTGTGTCTCTCTCTCTTCCACACACATGTGCACACACACACACACACACACATACACACACACACAAGATTGTTCAAAATTACTTTGAGTAGAAAGTTATTGACATTGGCCTAGGCTGTTTCAATCATTTTGTTCTGTTGTCAAAATAAACAATAGAACAATGTCAGATATTAAAAATCTGAGAAACTTTCTAAATGATTCTTTTCTATGTTATACATATATTTTTTGACTGTAGGCAAATTTCTGAATTTCTAAATGGGGCTGAAGCAAAGTCCCCTCCTTTCATGTTTATTGTAGACCATATGCAATAACAGTGTGTTGCTGCTAATGTATCAGGGGTGGAAGTAACAAAAATTAACTGATAAAAATGGAGGTGATGAAAATGCGTGTGAATTGAAAAACAGAGCGGTAAAATTGGATGTGAAATGAAAATTTGATTAAAACAGTGGTGATATGATGAAAACAGAGCCGTGTTTCATCATGTTTCATCATTCATCATGTTTAACTCAAGCAAAAGGCAGGGGCTAATTGCAATGTAGAAATTTCACTCTGTTTTTATCTCAGAATATTTCCCTTTTTTTATTTTAAATCATTTGTTTAGTTAGGAGACACACATTCATTAAAAACTGACAGAAAAAAAAATGATACAAAATAAAAAGAATAATAATGAATGTAATGTAATAATGTAATAATGAATGAATGAAATGAAATCATCTGGAGAAGATCAATATAATTAATAAGCAGATGAGTTTCATGAAAGCAGAAAATACAATATTGATATTTTTACAGATTATGAACACATGCAGAATATCACTGAAGATGTACATGTGTCACAGTAATAATTGAGTTGTAATTTCATTTGATACAAGCTGTAAGAATTATTAAAATCTCCTTGAATCAGCTTACATCATACATTATACAATATCCAATATAGGGGTATACTCCATCATCCTGAGCTCTTGATTATGAGCGTTGATTTGAACTGCAAGAAAGAAAATACACTGCTACTACATCCACTAATAACAATAAGAAAGAGCTGTGAGAAAGAAATTACACTGCTACCTCTACTACTATTATAATATTAATAATAATAATAATAATAATAATAATAATAATAATAATAATAATAATCAGATAAAAAAAAACATTTTGATATCCTTGAGCGAAACTAAATTTTGATGTTCAAACCATTTAAAGCACTTTGAGCTTTCTTTAAACGAATCAAACCTAATACATTTTTCATACTTCTCCTCATGCAAAATCTTGTTTGCATCCACACATCCTGGTACCACAAGTCCCAATATACACTACCCATATCACACCAATACAGACACCCCATCCCCAAGCCAATCATCAGTGTGGCCATATACATGCGACCAAGTTGGAATACAATCCTAGTACACATCTCCTTATCGTTTGGTTCCCTTATACACAAACAGACTGTGATGAGAAAGAGGTACAGTAATCCAGAAACCACTAGAAAGGTTGCTAGTCCATAAAGCAGCCCCACCGGTTCATTCATCATCTGCACGGCCAGTCCTGTCCCGACAGCCGCACCTATCCCCGCCCAAGTCAAAATCAGTCCCTCGTGAGTCCTGCCATCAGTCAACTGTGTGATCCTGACCGAAACTGTCAGTGCAGTTGCCATCGTGGCGGATATAGCAACTGCCAGTAAAAATACTGTAGTTTCTTTTATAGTGACAAACTAGTATCACATCGACATCAGCTTTCCATATGAAAATAGATACGAGTATTGCAGTTGTTAAGGGAATCACTGCTGTAATGGCAAATCCACAAGCTGCCGCTAACGGTACAAGCAGCATTCTTACAGGAACACAGATGAGCATAAACGCCCCTGTGTATACATGGCATATAAGTACCAACAGCGCAAAAATGTCCTCTGCAGTTTCATTCTCCTGTTCATATATGTCCAGCATTGTCAGTATCTCCACAACCTGTTTAACAGCAGTTATAACTGTTACCCCCAATAAGGTTGTCGGTTTGACATTCACAATGCTGAAGAGGAATCCAAACCAAGAACCTGTCACCCTTACTTGGACCTGTTCCCAAAATGTTGGGGTCATCATGTTTCTCCAAAGTATCAAATTTGGCACAAATGCTTCCATGGAGATGGACAGAGTCATATATGGAATCACACCAGTGAAGATGTTTGGTCCCACTGCCTCAATCATGGCATCAATGGACATGAGTGTGAGCACAAAAGCAAATGCACCAAATGCCAAGAAGGCTATGAGTGACTCTGCAAGAGAGTAGTGAACAGTAAAATATCAGTTAAGATTCTTTTAAAGAGTTATTCTAGCAAATTATCTTAATTATTAAAGCTGTGTCTCAAATATTTACTGAACATAGACCATTGTACGTTACAGAAATATCAAAGTCGAAGCCTTACGGGTGCTTCACCTTTGTTGTCTAGCTGTATATTAGGTCACCATCTCACATGATCAGTTCACCCACAGGATAAAGACAACTTTTAAATTATCATATGATGCACTGCACTATTTTTTGGATTTGTATGTTAGAAATGTGGTATTAAAAAAAGTCTCAGTTCAACACTGGCAAACTTACAGATACTTGAAAACCTCTCAAAAACATTGAACTATGCTTAGCTTATGTTGTTTTCACAGTTCCTTGAGAAAACTACAGTTAAATAAGTAAATACAGAACAGCCCATATTGAGATCCATAGGATCTAGTTCATATGAAATATTCATTCAGTCTGATTCAAAAATGTTATGCTTTCCAGTGCTAAATTGACACATGTTTTGAAGTTTGTAAAGCATTTTAAGTTATTCGCTAGCCTGACATTTTGATGTTAACTTCATGACGTACCAAATATTTTCACTGAAGAGTATCCCATGATTGGCAGTGTTGCAGATGAGGAGGTGATCTTGTCTGGAGAGGAGATGGTTGGTGAGAGAGCAGAGTTGTTTTGAGAGAAAATGCTTTGTTGAAATTAAAGAGAGAAGGTCGTGGATTTAGTTTCAGTTTTGTGTTCATTTTTTGCTTCAGTTTGTGTGTTTTGTGTGCCCACACATGAGGTGCATGCAGTCAGGGTTTTTTTTTCCAACAGCAAACAGAAGCAGGAACAGGAAGACAGCAACAGGATTGGGCACAGACAAGATTTTCACTTTTTACAGACTCACAGGCAGGGACCTTCAGACCAAGGAGTGTACTTGGTTTTAAACAGACACTTAGCTCAGGGATATGTTCAATAAAGTGAAGACTTTGGAAATAAACAACAACAAAGTAGGGATATTTATCCGCAGTCAAGGTAAGGCCAAATGAACAGAAAACAGGTGCACAGAACATAGAACTTCAAGAGCATATACATAGATATTTCACATATATGTCAGTAACAATTAGAGTGCAATTTGATTTGGTACCATCTGTAATGGATCGGCCTCACGCTGGTGAGTTCTTTGATGCATAACTGAAGCTTGACCATACACTGTCCCACTATGGAGAACAATCACCTGAAAATGGCCCTTGACTTCAGAGAGATAAGACTGCTAGTGGCACACCAATCGTATCCGACAGCGTGCAAAACTGTTCCACGGGATAGAAGGGTAAGAGACATTTGGTTAATCATAAGATAGCTGGAGCAGAGAAAGTTCCAGAGCAAGTAATCAAAGTGATCAAAGTTATTTCAATTATTCCTGGAACCTCATTTTCACCTTTTGGAAAAGTTGTCTGATTCATAATTTTCTTGAGACTTTCTCCTATGTCCAGCCCTGACCTCGACCACAGATCCCAGGCCCATGAGCCTCAGGGTGTGCCATTCATAAACAACACATACATCATTACTGTACCCAACCCAGTGACCGCTGTTGCCATGTACATGTAGCCAAATTCCACAACATTTCCATCCTACTGTCCTTCAATGCCTGGTTAGTGGCCTATCCCTTATGTACAGATGGAGTCTCTTGAGAACAAAGTAGAGAGATAAGGAATCTAGTACAAAAGCTGTCAGTCCACAAAAAAGGTCCCAGCGGTCCATTCATCCTTAGCACAGCTAGTGCCGTTCCCAGGGCAGCTCCAGTGCCCTTCCAAGTCAGAATCAGTCCTTCATGAGCCTGGTGGCCATTTGGCTGCATTAGTCTTATCAAAACTGTCATTGCAGTTCCAAAAGCCACTGCCACGACCAATGCCATACAGAGTACAAGCCTTTCTTTTATTATTCGGCCCAGAGGAACTACAAGTCTTACTTTCCATATCACCATAGATGTGACGATTGCCATTAACTGAGGGAATCAGTGCTATAGTCACAACTCCAAAGGCTGCAGTGACAATTACCAACATCAGCCTTACATATGCACAGACTATTATAAAACTCCTGAGGGACACATAAAATATCATTGCCATTGCTCTGAGTGCTTCATTTCTTTCCACGAGCTTTCTCGAACAGAGTCCGACGTTCATCACTCCCAGCATGGTGAGAGGTGCAGGAGTACTTAAGACAAGGTAATAAACGCAAAATGAAAGGATTTGATACTATAGCTTAAAACTGCCCCCCCCCTCTCTTCCAATGAATTACTGCTTAATTCTTTCTAGACTAGGAGCAAAAAGAAATGTTAAGTTGCTATTCTCTATGGTGAACATTCACATTGTAATTTCCTTCAGTCCCATCAGGAGGAGATAATGCACATTCTCTGTCTCTGTCTCTCTCTGTCTCTCTCTTTTGCACACATGCACACACACACACACACACACACACACACACACACACACACACACGCACGCACATACACACACAGACACACAGAGGCTCACACAAAATTGTTCAAAATTACTTTGACTGGAAAGCTACGGTGCACGGAACAGAGCTGCACTATATTAACAAAGATTGAAGATTTAGCTGTAACAAAATTTGATCCCCAAGCTAAGACAGTCTGCAAAATGCTGCCGCCTGCCAAGATCCAGTAGCACATGGCTCTTTAAAAGAACCTCCTTATGTCTTCACAGCCAGTTGACCAATTAGGGAGCTCATCACGTTGGCATAGCAATTGGTGGTAATTATGATGCATATGTCTCTCAGCCAACTGCAAGACAAAGAGGAAATCAGAAGCAAACAAACAAACAAACAAACAAACAAAAAAGCATAAATCAAGTGGACTGTAGATTTAATTCAAAGTGAAATTGTCATCATTCTTCCAAGCCAAACCCACCAGTCTGTTTTCAAATAGCCAATGTAATCACCATATGTGTATGTTAGATGCAGTTACAGCACTAATGTTGTGATTTACTGTGATTTATTCATCTGAACCACCACCCTACACCCCCTAGTTTTGTTAACAATTTAATTTTCATATGGGAGCATATATAGACTGATTTTTTGTTTTGTTTTGTTTTGTGTGTGCCTGTCCTTCCACACAAAGGGAAAATTAATTATTGGAAATAAACATAAGCTTGACTCTGCTGTCATTACCAACAGTGCACTGCTTTCCTGATATCTTATAGTGACCAAGAATAATCACCAGGAATCAGGAATCAACAAAAAAACCCTTTGTTTTAGGGTGTGCTTTGTCGGAAACAGTCCCAAAATATGTGAACTTTTTTTTCTCTTTGCGCTCTCCTGTAAGGTAAAGATGGGATGTTTCATCCTGTGAAAAACAGAAAGCAAAGAGAAGATCAGGAACTGGGTCTCCTTTAACTCACCTTAAACCTTCTTTAGTGACCTTGAACACTAAATCCATTAAAACAACTGAGTTCCCAAACCTTTTCAAAAATGCAAAATTCAGCAACAATGTGTCAACCCAGCTGCTGCTCTAGCACTGGCTAGAGCCCATGTGGCTTACACAGTCTTTGCCTTCAGGGGTGGGACTGATGAATGTGGATGACTGTGTCTGTTTAAAGTCATATCCCTCTGACTCATTATGAGGGCCAGCATGTGTTGAGGCAAGCATGAGTGACTGGCCCAAGATTAAAAGAGAACCGAGACCATGTTTAGCTTTTTAACTAACAATGATGGCAGTAACGGGGTATGTGTGTGCTCAGTGTTAACAGGCCTGTAGGCTAACACACACACACACACACACACTCACATGCACGCACACACTCGTGCACACACACACGCACACACACATACGTGCACACACACACACAAACACACACACACACACACACGCACATTCCCAACATCAAAGGAAAATATCAACCAAGTACCACGTGCCACAGAACGATCAAATCTGGGACAGACATTCTATTCTAACATTCTAACAGCCAGCGGATAGAACCATATGACATCACTGAATGTTTCATCCTAAAAGCTAATGGGGTATGTGTGTGCTCTATGTTAACAAGCCTGTCGGCTTACACACACACACACACACACATACACACACTCACACACTCACACGCGCATACACACACACACACACACACACACACACAAGCACCAGCACTAGGTAAGGCAAAGCAATCTTACAGAAGGGAAAAATGGAAGTGCTTTGTTTCTGAGTTGGCTAAACATGTCTGACTGTACAGTATACCCACTAGAAAACAGGAACTTCACAGCAGAAAGGGAAGTCTGAGTCTTTAAATGACCTTAAAGACAGCTGAAGGTTGGAAAAATTCTTCAAATTCAGCAATTATCTGTCAACCAGACTGGCCCTCAGACTGTAGGTTTCCTCTCTCTTCTTGCTTCACCATGCAGTAGGAGAGTGGTGATGTTGGAGGTAAAGTTGTTCAGTAGATGAATTACGTTTGCACATGCGTATAAAGACACTCCAAGACTGTATGGCGCTTGTTGGCCCTGCTCTTAACATAGCCTGATATTAATAGTAGTTTATCTTCATGATTCTGAGCAATTGTCAAGTGCATTAAATTTCTCAATGTGTTCATATTCTTCCTCACACTAGATTTTGACATGTTCTTTATAACCAACATAGGCGGTAATCCAAGCCCAAACCCACTGATCCAAACCCACACCCATTTTAATCATGCACATGAAGCCATGTTGCAGCACACTTCTAACACACAGCTCTGTACTGTCTGGTTCCCTCGCACGCAGACTGATAATTACGACGGTAAAAGGGAGTAAACCTGAAAGAACCAGAAAAGTCACCAGTCCAAAACACAAAGTTACCCGTTAAATTCATCATCAACGTGCTACTGCTGATCCAACAGCTCTCCTTTCACTTTCCTAAATCATGCCCTCCCCTCATGAGCCCCTCTATTATTCAACAACATTGACCTTACTAATACCCTGACTGCAGTCTCAAGCCTCAACGCTATTGGCAACAGAAGTTAAAATATCATTACGTTGGTCAGGACAGTGGCCCGCGATACCGCTCCAGGCCGTTCATGACACGGTTGTTGTTGTTAGAGAACCGCTGGTCAAATTACGGTTCCAAATGCAGTGGGGGAAAAAAAAAAACTACCCACATCTATTTTACAAACAAGCAGATCAGTGTGAAAAAGCTCCTCATACAGTTTAGGCAAAAATAAAGAAAGTTTGAAAATTCCCTGTCTGGATTCAGCTCTATATTTGTATACATCCAGAATCTCCAACATATTCAGAATATTTCTAAAAAAATTGAACCTTGAACGATTGCTGCTCCAAGCAAGATTAGAGCGTTGACTTTTCTATTGTTAAATATGGACCGTAACCAAATAGTTCTCAGTCTAATTTTGCTCCGGTTCCCAAAATGCTGGTGTTAGTATTTCCCCTCCAAATTATCACGCTTGGCAGACACGTTGTCATAGCAACGGATAGACTGACAGAAGGAGACACCCCAATGAACATAGTTAGTCCTATTGGCTCGGTTATTGCATCCTTAGACAGCAGCGCGAGAACAAACATAAATCCAGCAAATGCCGGGAAGGAGCTACATCACATCACATCACATCACATCACATCTTGGTTAAACAAGAATATAAAAATTACAAATTTAACGTGCAAGTAATTTTGAGAACAATTACTTAGTGATATTACACCTGTCTGGTCTACATTGGCAAATGGCTGAATAATTTAAAACATTGTCGATTATTATAGAAAAATACACGATGAGACAAACAAGACTATGGTAAAATGTCTTTTTTTTTTTAAAAAAAATGTAAATATTCTTTCAGTTTCATTCAAAATGTGACCCTAAAAAGTCTTTCTCTCTTCTAGTGTGAAGGTGTCACATGAGCTGAAGTTTTCAAACAGTTTCAAGTTATTGGCTTTAAGTTTACATTCATAAACTTTGCAGTCTGATATAAATTTGATAGCATACCAAATACCTTCACTGAAGATCTCCCATGATCGACAGTGTCACAGATGGTCTTGTCTGGAGAGATGGTCAGTATAGGTTGTTGTGACAAAAGATGTTTTTCTGAAATGATTCTTGTCTGTATTGTGGGTTCATTTTCATGTGGTTATTTTTTGCGTGTATGCGTGTGTGTGTGTGTCTGTGTGTGTTTGTGATTGTTTGTGCGTGTGTGTGCGCGTGCACATGTGTGTGTGTGTGTGTGTGTGTGTTTGTGATTGTTTGCGTGTGTGTGTGCACGTGCACATGTGTGTGTGTGCGTGCACATGCCTAAGTCCTAAGTCATGAGTATCACGTGAATGATAACTATTAATTTTGTATCAATCTGAATCCTTACATATAATTTCTTTGGGGAACCTTTGTACACTTTGTCGCTGTAGGTATTTTCCCTGCTTTTGCTCAGATGGAGGTAAATTACAAACAACACATTATCATTACTGTCTTTGAAAGCCATTCGCTTTCCTTTAATGCAATGTCATTTGAATTTTCTTGTACAAGAACTATATTCACATGGTCCCAGAAAATAAAAACTCACAGAGCACAGAATCAAGGTTGAGCCGACATATTACATCGCTAGTCCTTAAAATAAAAACAGAACAACATTTTTACAGTGTGTAGCAGAAGTACCGTTGAGATGAGCAATTTTCTCCAGAACACTAAAGCAGTAGGAGGTAGTTCATTTCTATCCAATTGTTCAGCAGACACATTAAACATTCTTTTCCAGTGTACAACCCTCAGCTTTAAGTTTATTAGCAGATCTTTATGAAAGATGACGTTACAATATTAAAATATTTTCAGGATATGAAAAACACTGTTGAGCACTCCAAGAGCAGATTCATAAATGTTTTGCATTTGCAAATTTTCAGTTGGAACTTACACTGTCCTGCTATTGGGGTGCGGTCACATGGTCCCAAGCTCTTGACCAAGAGATAAGAATACCGCTAGTTTGGTGATGGTACCCGGTAGTAGATTGGAAGGTATGCGTTGGAGACGCAGTGATATTAACAACAGAGTGGATATCACTTTTGAATTGTCTCTGTCAGGCAGCTCATTCTGAGCATATCCAGTGTGAAAAAAGGAATGATGATGCTAGTACCTCAACAATGCAGCGTTTTCAATATAATTAGAGCTGAAATTAGTTCTCTAACACTGAAACGATGTTCCCTCATAGATGGCTATAATGTTCATGCATTGATTTCTTTCTGCAATTTAAAGAGATTTAAAGTGATCCGAGAAGACTTTTGCAAAGCTGCAATCCAGCCCCAAAAAGAATCTATGGTTAAGGCCAAATAATCTACGGGTAAGGCCAAAAGAAACCCAACAATCAGGGTCAAAATGTACACTTGGGAAATCTGTGGAACCATAATTGCTTCATTTGTGATGGATAACTCAAGATGTTGACTGGAAAAAAAGAAGAAAAAAAAAAAGTAGAAAACAGCAGTAAAATTGATAGCAGCTACTGTTGTTTCTTTGACCCTCCCAAAACCGCTCCTAGCTACAGTAAAAGTCTCTCAGCCAACCCAGTGAGTTTTACCCAATGTGGCATGAACCCTACAAACCCTGCACAAAAAAACCTGTCATTCTCATTTCTACTCCGAGTGCATTCTCCAGTTTGTGCGTAGCTAGCAATGTTCCGTTTTGGTTATTAAACTGTGCAGTAAAAACAAGCACCGTGACAGACAGGACTGTTTTTGTAAACTGCAGATGCCACACACACATCACTTTAAGCATGACTGCCAGGAGCAGCGTTTTACTTACATACCACATCATGGCCAGCAGAGAAAAATAAATAATATAAAGATAAATATCTTTAAGACTGGGAATTAAAAAAAAAAAAACTGTCCCTACAGCTCATGATGCTGAAGGAGAATACCATAGTAATACACGTGACAGATTTTTGATCTTCAGACAGTTTTCCTACTATTCAGTCTTCAGTTAAGCTAGGCTTGAAAGAGAGAGAGATGGCAGTATTAGTTCATTTATAAACTTGCTTAATGCAAAAACAAATGTCACCAATTAGCAGCGCAACACTAACATGAAACCGAAATGACGATGAATTTAAGGTGGACAGCAAAGCATCATGGAACGTCCAATCCCTCTGGAAAGATACCTTATCTGAAAGGCAAGATAGAAAGATGCCAAAAACACAGTTACATAAATTTGTCTTGATTTCCTTCATGTGTGATATAAAAATTATATCTGTGTTAAAAACAGATAAATAAATAAAAATCAGATTTTAGACGTCTTACAACCAGTCGTTTCGGAGGAGCGCTGGATTCTCCACAGATACTTGCCTCCAGAACCTGGAATAAAGAAATTTTTTCCAGTGAGTACAGTGAGGAAATGTATTGTATTTCCCTGTTGTACTGAATTTTGTGTTATTTGCCCTCACATGACATGTGCCATTATGAGTACAAACCCTGCGTCTTGTTTCAAAGTCGGGGAATGTCTTAAGAGTCCAAACCATTTTGGTCAGGGCTGCTTCAGGAGTGATGTCGTAACCAAGGACTACACCTGCACTGGTCAGTGCCTGAGAGGGAGAAAAAGTCACTCTGTCAGAGAAGAAGAAATATAAGTTTTTAAAAAAAATTACATCATATATCTTAGGTTTTCAGAAAAAGAAATCCAGAAACCAAAAAGATAAAAGTAAATACTGTTGAGTAATATGTTTAGTGTGTGTGTGTGGGTTGGAGTGTCTGTGTGTGTATACCTCAGACGCAGCATAAATGGGTAGAACAGTTCCCCTGTAGACTTGAGTACAGTTAAGCATCACCACCTTTCTGCGTCCAGCCTCAATCAGAGCTTCCTTCAGCCAATCATGTTCTGGAGCATTGCCTGAGCCGAACGTTTCCAGGACGACACCATCTGCCCCCTCCAACACACTCCTCACCTGCACAAACACAAAATACACACACACACACACACACACACACACAAAGCTACTGTATGATATAACATAATCATGATTACCTTAATCACATCCTTAGAAAAAGGTGGAGATGAAGCGGTAAATAATGCTACAGTTGGAGGAAAAAATGCAGATCTATTACATTATGTGCCTTTAAAACTCAAACATTTCCTGTGTTGATTTTTGTATAGGGAAGACATAGAGATGAGAGAAAAGGAGACTTTTTTTTATCTCTGCCTGCAGAAGTTTTCTACCTGGCTTTACTGGACATGTTATCTGCTAACTCAGGACTGATGCCTAGAGTTTGTTAGACTTACATATTCTTCCTTTATTCCAGGGAAAAATCGCAGGACCCTCACATCTGGTGGAGTATCACAAGCTTCCACATTCAGGATCTCCTCTTCCTCAACAGCAGCCCCAGTATAAGTCACTGATACAGAGACTGTCAGTGCCCAGATCAGTCAAGGAGTACAAATGTCTCTCCAGTTCTCAGTGTCTCGCAACACAATCATAATCATGTCGCTACAGAACTATACATTAACAATACGTGAACTTCACATGAACTCCAAGGCCTAAAGTTCTTTTCAGATTAGTTTACTGAAACATCCATGAAGGAGCATTTCATTCTTGAATGTATTTGTGAGGAATTGAACGTTCCAGATTCTGTATACAGGTTAAGACAAGCATACTGCACTGCCAGTTGTGTAAAAGTATAGTACATACAATTATGTACAGTACATAATACTTGATAATGATAAACAGCTACGTTACTGGTTTATGTATTTACTATAGTGTACTCTATGATATTCATACAGCGATAAAATTGCCTAATGACGCATTTCTCAGAACGCATCTCTGTCATTGAGCAACGTACGACTAGATTCGAAAATATGAAAAAATCCCAAAATACGAAACTTCGCAAAATCCGCATTTTGAATAAGGGACACTCAACCTATGTGTGTGCGTATATATATATATATATATATATATATATATATATATATATATATATATCAGTCATAGGTCATAGGTCAAACAGGTGCCTAGGAATCTTACCTTTGATTATAGTGTCCATGTATGCCAGGGGTACTTTATTAGGACTGTCAAAGACACTGAAACCATCACAGTCAAACTTGCGCACCCGATTTCCCTGGAAGAGCTTGCAGTCACAAAAAAGCATCACCTGTGAGGAAAAAACCTAAACAAACAAAAAAAAAAAACGACATGTTTAAAAACTGAAGATTATATGCACACACAAAAAAAACATATCTTCCTCAAGATGTTTGCTTGTATGTTTTTATGCATGGTCATCATTATCTAGTTAAAGCTCCACTGATATTTTTACCCTCCAAATCCAAGAGAAACCATAGAATGTCTTGACGATATTTGTCGCCCTCTACTGACCTTATGCAGAGCTGCAGTTTGGGAACAACAGCCAGCAATCAGCATAGCGCCAATGAAGTTATTCCAAGCATCACTGTGAGGGTGGAAAATATTCCTCTGCCCACACAGAGAATCATCACAGGTTAATATAGACTTATAACAAACGTAATTAGGGTCATATTGGGCACCTGTTCTGTGAAGGGCGACTATATATAAGCTGCTTTGGCTGTTGTAGAATTTCAAAGTAAAAGAGTTTCAAAAGTCTTTCTTTCTTTCTTTCTTTCTTTCTTTCTCTCTTTCTCTCTTTCTTTCTTTCTTTCTTTCTTTTTCTCTTGTTATTCAGAAGTCACATGGCACTGTAGTTGTCTGTAAATCTCAGGACAATGGAATAGAGTTCATGCAGCTCAACATGGACTAAGAAATAGTGAAGAGAAGCAAAGAGAATTTTCTGAATGTTCTGAATATTCAGAAGACGGGAACTAAAGTTAGCATGAATGGAAATATGTATAATTCGAGCTTTGTCACTGATAGAGTTCATTAGTTATCTGACCTGTGCCCCGGTGAAAACAACAGGTTTTTTCAGGTCCATCAAAATGAACGACAGAGCAGAAGAGGTGTACGCCATCGTGTCTGTCCCATGAAGAATCACAAAACCATCATATTTGTCACGCGCTTCCTGGAGCACAGCATGAAGAAAAGGGAGGGAGAGAAAATAACCAATAACTGATAACAGAGTGAACATACAAATTGTGTGTTCGATTTCTAATCACTTTAAGTGCAAAATATACTGTTTTCAACCGACGTGTTGTGTGAAATGATGGGTTTGGATGTAGAGTACCTGAATTCGAGTGGCGATCTCAAACCACTTTTCGGGCATTATCTTAGACGAGTCGACAGGAGGTTCCACAGCCTCAATTTGATAACGGACGCGGTACGTTGTGTTCTTATACAGACTGCGGCAGTCATCTACTGCTTTTTGGCTGAGGTTACGAAAATGATGGTGAAACAAATTAATATCCACCTGTAAACAGACTACACGTGTCAGAGAAATTTGACTTATGCGTTCCATACATTCATTGCAACATTCCAATTTAGAAAGCAAAACTCTCAAAACTCACAAATAATCAAAATTATGTATTTGTTAAAACTCTCTTACTACGTCACTACAATAGCAAGAACAAGCAACAAAAATTACAGGGCCACTACTCTGAATTCTGGATTATAACATCATGTTTAAGAGCTACTAAATTCTTATTACACTGAATTTAAATCAACATGTGAGAGAAAATGAGCTGCTTAGAGAGCTTGTAGCATCTAATACTGTATTATACTGATCATAACTAGGAACTGGACTCACGGCAGGAATATGCAACCATCTGTAGACACTATGCGTGCTCTGGCCTGCTCTTCTGTCTCACTGGGGTTTTTTTCATACAGAATGGTCATTTTAATGAGAAAATCTTTCAGATGCTCCAAACTCATTGGCTCCAGTAGACCTGAACATCACACAGATATGCAAATACACACAAACACACACAGAGGAAAGTCAAAAAATATGAGAGTAGTTTTATACTCTTGCATACAAAGTCTAGCTATTGTCTTATATTAAAATAAATAAATAAATAAATGATTGAAGGAATAAATAAATAAACCTCACCCTGGCTGCTGTGTCCCATTCCAAAGGTCCCGCCAGTGTAGAGCACATAAACACTCCCCTGCCCTCCAGCCGCCATAGTGATTTGTCAGTTACAGGAGTAGGTTTTATTAGTGCAAATTTTTGACTCTGCAGACAGAGAAAAATAACGGGATCATGGTACATGCAATGCTAAGGAAAGCAACCTACCAAGATGTTATGTGGGTTAAACTGATTGATTGACTGATTGATTGATTGATTGATTGATTGATTGATTGATTGATTGATTGATTGATTGAAGTCCAGAGAGTTTTGACCTTCTGGACCTTCAAGTTCTGGATATCTCAACCTGTTCAGTCTGAGATTCTGAACAGTAAATTGGGGATTTTGTTCTCAAATAGATAACTTTTTCTTAATTTATCAGTTCAAATTCCATCTTCAGCTGAAAGGTGCTCTCTCTAATTCAAATCAAGTCAACCTTATGGTAATTCCTTTTACCACAATCAGGTGTTGAATGAAAAATGCAGTATAATTCCCCCAGAACCATGGTGCTCCATGTAACATAGAACAGCAGTTTACAGTTTGTGCAAAAGGGACGGTAATACAAAGTGTCAAAAAATACAACAAATATAGACTAGACAGTTTTGTACAAAACAGCAAACAATAAGTACACATAGTAGATGTTAAAAACAAAAAACTGCAGGAAACAGGAAAAAAATAGACTCTCTGTACAAGGCACAGAGTACAGAATAGATGAAGTGCAGAAGACAGTCCTTGACAGGACTTCTTAAAGTGTCTAGTGCATATGAAGTGTCTCTCATGCGAAGTGTTTGGGTGCAGCAGATGAAAGAGAGCAGTAGGTGAAGAGTTCAGCGCACAAGAGAGTGCAGAGGTAAATGAAGAGTGGGCGTGTGGTGGACCACCCATGTTTGTGATCCTGGGACGACACAGATGGTACAGAGTTTCCAACCTCCGCAAAAGTTACCCAAGATACCCAAACTGTATAAAGGGTCAGGAGGTTGTGGTCTCAGAAAACTGCATTTGAATGTGCATTTCTTGTGACATTTCAGGGGGAAAAAAAGGGTTTAAGTATTTGCAAGCATGTCTGGAGGACAAGTCATTCTCTGAATATATTATGTTCAATCAAATAAATGAAAGGGGGGGGGGGGTCACTCTCTTGCAAAGAATACAATTTTCCTTGTAATCATTGTTAGCAAACCCTGGGAAATTCTGTTTCCCAATCTGTTCTATGTTAGTGAAACCTGTTTCGTTTGGGAGGCGGAGAGCCTGGTGAGGAAGATGCCATGCTTAAATCTCAAATCCCTCGCTGCTTTCAAATTTATGACAATCCGCGTTTTTATTTCCGTGCGCATGCATAGTCGTTGCCAACTCCAAAATACAGCGTCCGAACAACACAGTTTTTTTTTCCTTCGCAGCTCCTGTGAGAATGCCGAAAGTCTGCGACTGTCTGTGAGCTTGTTCTTATCCCATACCAGTAAATTTGATGAAAAATGATAAATAATTTTACAAAACAAAGCAAAACAAACAGAAAAAAAACCTCTTCAAACGGCACTGGTAGTGTTTAGTCTTCGGGCTCACAGCGCATTTTTGTCCTCTTTAAAAATGACAGAATTTCAGAATTCCCCTTCTCTCTTTTAATCCAGTGTAAATTATTATAACGTATTGACGTATTGTGGTGTAACGTGTGTCGTGCATCCGGTGTCCTCAAATACATTTTTCGATTATGAAATTAAAATCTCGATACTGCACACTCAGGTTTCCTCCCCGCTCCCTCGCTCCATCTGGTGGTCATTTGGAGTCCTGTAGAGTTCTGTTTTCATTGATTTAGTCATTGCCTGTTTTTTGTTTTTTGTTTTTTCCTCGGATAACTCATTAGCTTCACCTGTTTCTGTTGATCAAGCCTGGTTTCTGTTCTGTAGAAATTACTCTGCCCTTTCTTTTTTCCTTGCTGAGGTCATGATGAGACATGATCTTGTTGTATTTGAGTGCTACTAGTATGTCTGAGTTCTTTTGAATGATGCCTTGTACCCTGCCTTGTTTCTGTTCTGTGACTCAGCTTCTTAGCCTTGCCCACGTTAAATAAAAGCTGGTGAACTGCACATGCGTCCAGTCTCTCATCCAGTTTGTGACAGATATATGATGATTCACTTCCTCCGTGTCTTATTGCGTGTGATATTATCATTGTTAGATATTGAGACTTCAAACAAAGACAGGTAAACATGGCAGAATTTCTCATGATTTGCTGGGATTTAAAATTAAGCTACAGATATGAACAAACTATCCAATTCATAGATCACACACTGAGCAACTCAATAATGAAAAGAACATTTGTGCATTCCTATACTCATAAATACTGGATTTGCTTACCTGTGTGCAAATGCAGCTATAGAGGGGAAATCTGAAGTGAGGCAAATGGAGACACAAATGCACAATCCACTAGCTCCACATAACCATGAAACTGAAAATGAAAGTGATAAGGAACTAACACTGCCTAGTCATCATGGGCTACCCCACCCTCCTGAGTGATAACGCCCTGCATATTTTTACTTATGACCAACACAAATATACACGATGCAGCAATTGCCATATGTGTTTGTCTGGTTCTATGTACGTTCCTGGTGCTTTTGTTCGGCCTCCAATAAAGATGCTGGAGTTTGGTAGGCGGTTGCTGTCCATGGTGCTGGTTATTTTTGAGGCCACTTCTTAGAGAGCTGGGGGAACACATGAGAATAAGTAATGGAGATGAGTGTCACGAGATGAATCGATCTGGCTTTATGCAGGAAAAACATTTTAGAGTCTCTGAACATCAAAATCTACAAACTCTGTGGGTATGAAACATTATCCTGTAACAGAGAGCTGCTGTACATAACATTAAAACAACTGTATCTTGGGCTATATATGTATGTACATCTGTGTATATATACATACATACACAGACATACATATACATGCACACATATTTTTATGTGAGCCTACGTTGTCAACTATACAGATAACTGTTGACAAATGTTAATCTATATGACACCAGTGAGAATAATCATGTTATATAATTATTTGAAGATTTAGAGCTATTTAAATGGGTGATGTCTCAAAGAGTAGTAATGGGTTCCCACTGACTGAGTACATCTCTGTGTTATAACTGAGTTTTTCAAAGAACGATAAATCATACATTTCTGCATGTCGCCTGAAACCTGGAACCTTTTTCCCCGAATACATGTTTTTGGATTTTGTACATAAGGATTTTGTTCTGTTAAATAAAAGTTTCCCAGGTCTTTTGGTTTCTAATATATCCAACCAGAAAGTATAGTGCACGCCTTCAAAGAGAAATGTCTGTCATGTCCACCATGGGGTAACAATGCACACCAAGCTTGAACATGCCAACTTGTTAATGAGTAAATTTAAGGAATAGACAAAACAAAACAAAGAAAAAGTTGTATACGAATCAAGAGAAAATGGCATGTTAGTCATAATTCCATGTGATGGTTCCAGTACAATTTATCACTCTAATGAAACAAGTAATGATCAGTTAGATGAAACATGGATACAAAAGTCACTTTTGACTCTTTTAAAAAGTAGTAAAGTCCCAAAATAACATCACTAAATCAAGTATTTGTGGGTGTCAGTTTTATGTAGCATGTTTTCACACGCATGAAATTGTTCTTGAATTTGCCAGTGTTGTCAGGTCTATGCACTTTGTGTTTGCATTCTCTTGTGCCTTTGTCAATCTCTTTTAAAAACTGCACCAAAAAGGTGTCAGTCATCACCATAGAAACTACACAACAGCTGTTTCCCATAACCTCAGAGTAACCCAGGCCACAAAGTGCTAACCACACAGATGTTCTTCAGCCAATCGCATCACAAAGGGTTAACAACATAGCCGTGCTTTGGCCAATCAGAACACAGGTCCGCAGCAGAGTAGGTAGGCTACACAGCATACGCTAGTCAGACGCTGGGCAACACTGTAGAGAAAGGACTGGTGGCTGAACTCCCGAAGATATGTGTGTGAAATCTCGACAGATTTCCGTAAGTAGGTGATACAGACTCCCGAATCGGGCAGGTTTTTTGAGTTGAGTTGAGTTCGATGGCGAGCCAACCCAGACGAGATCTCCAGACCCGTTGATTGAAGATTCCTGAACTGAAGAGCCAGAGTCAAGAACTACCAATGTTGCTCCTCTCCTGCCATGGTGGTAGAATAAACCTCGCAAACCACAACAGGACAGCCCCACTCTTGCACTCAACTCCCTTTGCCTTCTTCACTCTTCTTCAAAGCATTCCCTGTGCCTGTGCAAGGACTGAGTCATAACCCTCACTGATTTAAGCAAGTGGACTGAGTATCCATATTACTGATACATTGTATTATTGAGCCTTGGTACGGTGATTGTATTATTGCTGATACAGTGAATAGTGAATTCTTGTAAGGTTGAAGTAAGCTGTAAAGGATGGTATTGAACCTGGTATTGTTTTGATATTGCTACCTACCTGATGTTGGATCCAAAGATTGAGAATTGAGATTACCTCTGATAGGGTGCACCCAGTTTGATATAAGCATAGTTGAAAGAAACTCAATGGTTCAAGATCAAAGAAATAGTGACAAAGGAAATACTTCGTTGCATAACTGAACTGCAGACTGAACCAAATGTTATTTATTTTACTTTATTTTCAAAGAAATACAAGGTACCAGTTCATCACTTTTGTCTTGTGTGATCATTGAATATTGCAAACAGCCCTTTCTGCCTCCTGTTCGAGCCTGGAATCCTCTGATTTTGGTCCAGTGGAATTGCAATCTTTAATAACTAATTATTCATTTACAATATGACCTCCACTACCAGCAGTGGCAGGAGCCGTATGCTACATCAGTCTGGATCATTTTGCCGATTTGGAGACAAGACTGGAGCTTCTGCTTCAAGTACATTAATGTCTCTGCTAAATGTAATCCCAGTTAAATGCTTTGATTTGATTACATTCAAGCTGGATTACTTCCATTTGTTTTTCTTTCAACTGCACACAAGTGATTTACAGTCATGCCACCCACAGTGCACCTTCCCTTAAGCTTCTTCTGGCTTAGTATTCGTTAGTACTGGAATGAGAGATTGTGTGCTGTGGACCATCCTGAAGACTTTTACCCTGTCGTGGTATGAGGGGGCTTTGCATTCATCTGGAGATTCCAAATGCTCTACTGAATGGAGGAAACTCCTGGCAGATTCAATAATTCTCGACAGGTCTGAAGAGAGAAGCCAGGTTAAGCACAGTGAAACGATGTCCACACAGCTTTATTAGATGATAACAGAAATTAAACTCATGAGCATTTAATCTCACACAAATCAAACAGCTCATCTCAGAAGTGAGTAGACACGGCTTCAGATTGAAAGTCTCATAAAACGCCCGCAGAGGGGAATACATGCTGCAAAGCAGATCCAACAACTGTTGCTGTTACACAATTTCAGAGTTTAATAAAATTTGCTGATAGCAAATAGTGATAAAATCACTAAAAAATAGTAATAAAACAAAAATAGTGATAAAATCATTAATAGTGATATCCCACTGGGACGCTCAGAGCCAGTTCATTCTCAGTGCTGGTCCCAAGCCTGGATAAATGGGGAGGATTACTTCAGGAAGGGCACCCGGCATAAAACTTAGGCCAAATCAAAATGCAGATCGTAAATCAGAGTTCCATACCAGATCGGTCGAGGCCCGGGTTACCAACAGCCGCCACTGGCACTGTTGACCAACAGGGTACTGATGAAAACTATGTTACTGTTGGAAAAAGGGGAAGGAGAGGGGGAAAGCAAGTCTGGAGGAAGCTGGAGGCCCAACCTGAAAGAGATTGGAGACTGCAAGGTGATGACAGGGGAGAGCATAGCAAGGCAGCATCGGATGGTGGTCTGTAGTATGACTTTGAGGATCAAGAGGAGGAAGAAAAAGAAGGCAGAACCACAGATCAAATGGTGGAAATTGAAGAAGGAAGACTGTCACGCGGAGTTCAGGGAGGAGTTAAAACAGGCACTGGACAGCAGCGAAGAGCTGCCGGATGCCTGGGAAACTTATGCAGGAGTGATAAGAGAGACAGCTAGGAAGGTACTGGGAGTGTCTTCCGGACAGAGGAAAGAAGAGAAGGAGACATGGTGGTGGAACCAGGAAGAACAGGAAAGTACATGGAGAAGTTGGCCAAGAAGAAGTGGGACAGTCAGAGAGATGAAGAAAGGCGCAAGTTGAGGAGAGAGTTGGCGAAGGCTAAGGAAAAGGTGTTCTCCGAGTTGTATGAGAGGCTAGACACAAAGGAAGGAGAAAAGGACTTGTACCGATTGGCCAACAGAAGGACTGAGCTGGGAAGGATGTGCAGCAGGTTAGGGCAATGAAAGATAGAGATGGAAATGTACTGACAAGCGAGGAGAGTGTGCTGAGAAGATGGAAGGAGAACTTTGAGGAGGCAATGAATGAAGAAAATGAGAGAAAGATAAGGTTGGATGATGGTGTGATAGCAAATCAGGAAGTGCAGTGGATTAGCAAAGATGAAGTAAGGACAGCTATGAAGAAGATGAAGAGTGGAAAGGCAGTCGGCCCGTATGACATACCTGTGGAGGCATGGAGATGATTAGGAGATATGGCGGTTGAGTTCTTATCCAAATTGTTTAACACAATCTTGGACGGGGAGAGGATGCCTGAGGAGTGGAGAAAAAGTGTACTGGTACTGATTTTTAAGAAAAAGGGCCGGAGCTGTAGCGACCACAGAGGGATGAGGTTATCCCTGCCACAGCATGAGGATATGGGAAAGAGTGGTTGAATCAAGTCAAGGCTAAGAAGAGAGGTGATGATTAGCGAACAACAGTATGGTTTCATGCCAGGAAGGAGCACTACAGATATTTGCTTTGAGAATGTTGTTGGAGAAATATAAAGAAGGTCAGAGGGAGTTGCACTGTGTCTTTGTTGATTTAGAGAAAGCATATGATAAGGTGTCGAGAAAGAAGGTGTGGTATTGTATGAGGAAGTCGGGAGTGGCAGAGAAGTATGTAAGAGTGGTACAGGACGTGTAAGAGGACAGTGTGACTGGTGGGGTGGGCAGTAGGAGTGACAGGTGGGTTCAAGGTGGAGGACGTTGTGATCTGTAGTGAGGGTAAGGGGCAGGCTGAGGAGAGCCTGGAGAGGTGGAGGTATGCACTGGAGAGAAGAGGAATGAAAGTCAGTAGGAGCAAGACGTGTGTGTATATGAGAAGGAGGACTGTGGAACATTGAAAATGCAAGGAGCAGAGGTGGTGAAGGTGGATGAGTTTAAATACTTGGGGTCAAAGGGAGTAGAAGAGAGGTGAAGAAGAGAGTACAGGCAGGGTGGAGTGGGTGGAGAAGAATGTCAGGAGTGATTTGCGACAGAAAGCTACCAGCAAGACTGAAAGGGAAAGTTTACAAGATGGTCGTGAGACCAGCTATGTTGTACGGTGTGGAGATGGTGGCACTGACGAAAAGACAGAAGGTGGAGCTGGAGGTGGCGGAGCTGAAGATGTTAAGATTTGCAGTGGGAGTGACGAGGATGGACAGTATCAGAAACGAGTACATTAGAGGGACAGCCCATGTCGGACGGTTTGAAGACAAAGTAAGAGAGGTGAGATTGAGGTGGTTGGGTCATGTGTGGAGGAAACATTCTGGGAACATTGGGAAAAGGATGCTGATGATGGAGCTGCCAGGCAAGGTGAAAAGAGGAAGGCCAAAGAGAA
Source organism: Chanos chanos (assembly GCF_902362185.1). Classification (NCBI taxonomy): domain Eukaryota; kingdom Metazoa; phylum Chordata; class Actinopteri; order Gonorynchiformes; family Chanidae; genus Chanos; species Chanos chanos. The sequence goes on along the minus strand of NC_044501.1, from coordinate 44,754,799 downwards.
GGTTTATGGACGTAGTGAAAAAGGACATGCAGGTGGTTGGCATGACAGAGAAAGATGCCGTGGACAGGAAGAGATGGAAATGGATGATTCGCCGAGGTGACCCCTTGAGTTGAGTAAATTGATATTTATTTTAGATGCCTTGTGCTCCTAGATGAGGCAAATGTTTTCACTGAAATATGTCAGGTGCACAAAAAGGAGCTAACTCCAATTGCAAAATGCAGCACAAATGAACAGAATTCAATTCATCTATCACTGATTTCATCAGATAGTTCGCTAAAGGTTTTGTTACTTAACATCTGTCATGTATGTCATTAAAGACAGTTAAGAGGCCCTGGGTTTGTGCAATGCAAGTTTATTTGTATTAGTAGGAATCATAAAGCATGCAAACAATGACAGAAAAATTGGCTAGGTTAGGCAGAGTGGACAGTAGATATTAATTTCTTCAGCCGATTTGTGGCCACGACTGCTGCTCAGAAAGCTCAAGGACAGTGCAATAAAGTCAAACTAACAACTGGGTACATGAAATTCCTTTCAGATCAGAACAAAATGGAATTAATGAGAGAGCATCATTGGTGAGGTACATAATCTACTTCAAAAAGTTCTGGCTAGTACAGCTCTTGAGTTAAAATCTTTTGGATGAACTTTATCTGTAAGAGAGAAGGGCACAGAGAAGTAGAGACTTGCATTAGCTTTTATTCATGTGTAATATAATGAAATGAAAAAAATTACATGAACATAAACTAATGTATTAGATGTTTCACACTCACCTGTTTTGGAGGAGCACTGGACTCCCCACAGATACTTGCCTCCAGCACCTGAAATACAATCAGAAAAGAGTAAACAAATGTATGTGTGACAAGCCAGATACAAGCCAAATGGATGGACCCATTATTCAGTTTCAGAAAAAAAAAGGAGAGAGAGGTAAGCTTCTTTCTTTCTTTCTTTCTTTCTTTCTTTCTTTCTTTCTTTCTTTCTTTCTTTCTTTCTTTCTTTCTTTCTTTCTTTCTTTCACGTGGAAGTCTTTCCGAGTAGGTCAAAGTTACCAGCTATTCAAATAGTGTGTGTCTATATCTATGGTCTGTCAAGTATTATTGTGGGTAAATACCTGGCGTCTCGTTTCAAAGTCAGGGAATGTCTTGAGAGTCCAAATCATTTTGGTCATTGCTGCTTCTGGAGTGATGTCGTAGCCAAACACCACACCTGCCTTGGTCAGAGCCTGAGCAACAAACAGGTCATGTTGTCAAAGACAAAGAGCATAAAAATATCTAGTCTTACATTTTTCCAACACTGACCAAAATCAAGAGAGGCAGAAGAAACTCTGTGTATGTGTGTGTGTGTGTGTGTGTGTGTGTGTGCACGTGTGTGTGTGTGTGTGTGTGTGTGGGTTGGTGTGTCTGTGTGTGTGTGTGGGTTGGTGTGTCTGTGTGTGTATACCTCAGACGCAGCATAAATGGGTAGAACAGTTCCCCTGTAGACTTGAGTACAGTTGAGCATCACCACCTTTCTGCGTCCAGCCTCAATCAGAGCTTTCTTCAGCCAATCATGTTCTGGAGCGTTGCCTGAGCCGAACGTTTCCAGGACGACACCATCTGCCCCCTCCAACACACTCCTCACCTGCACAAACACAAAACACACACGCACACACACACACACACACACACACACAAACACACACACACACACACACACACACACACACAGAGTTGCTGTGTGAGGTGACTGCAATTAACTCAAACAAGTAAAGCAGCATGGATCAGGATCATGCATGACAGTAAACTTCAAAAACACTGTTTTCCATTGGGATGCTTCTTTAAAGTGATTAATGAAGATCTGTCAGATGTTGTTAGAAATGCATCCTCTTCTCTGCTGGGATTATCCATTGAACTATTATTGTGGTATGTGAGACTTACGTATTTTTCCTGGATTCCAGGGAAAAATCGCAGAAGTCTCACATCAGGTAGACCTCCATCCCTTGCAGTCTCCTGTCTGTTGACAAAAATGGTCTCTTCCACTGGGTCGGACTTACAGTCACGCACTGACAGAGACAAACACAGTCAGTGCTCAGACCTTTAATAAGTCTTCAGTCCATCTGTTTCCTCAGTGGACTTTCACAACCAGTTCATAATCGCCTCATGTGTTTATAAATGCCTCTGCTGTTTAATAGTTATAGCTATTCATCAGTTTCTTCATCAGTCCTAATGTCTTGTACTATTACACTATTACATTGTCCACCATAATATATTAGTTATGAAAGTGATTTCATATGGCTTTACACAGGTATCTCATATGTAATCACATAATATGCTCAGTGTTTCCAAGTGCAGGACAGATTACCTCCAAAAATGATTTTCGTGTTTTGAAAACTCTTTGTTATGAGCTGAAAGGCATAAGCCACATGTTCACACCTTTGATAATGGTGTCCAGGTAGGCCAGCGGTTTCATGTTGGGACTGTCAAATACTCTGAAGGAGTCACAGTCAAACTTGCACACTCGATTACCTTGGAAGAGCTTGCAGTCATTGCAAAGCATCACCTAAGAGAAAATAAAGCACAAATGGTCTTAAAACCATTCACGTGAGTGGCCATATCCTGTTCAAAGATTAGGTTCTAATGTCATTTGTGGGATCATTTTTTTAAATAAAAAAAAGGACAGAATGAAATAAAATAAATAAAAAATTGAGGTGATATTGTTCCTTCTCAAGCCTAAAGAAATGAAAGTGTTTTCCGAAGCAATATGTCGCCCTCTACTGACCTTCTGCAGCGCTGCAGTTTTGGAATAACAGCCAGCAATCAGCATTGCACCAATAAAGTTATCCTCAGCATCGCTGCGAGGGTGGAATATACTCCTCTGTCAACGGACAGAAGCACAGTTACATATGAAATATGTATAGAGTATCTTTCAGTGAAATACAGAATTATGCTTGTGGTAGAATGATAAATCACTCTACTGAACCCATATATGAGCGAAATGAGTTTATGAGTTTTCAGACCTGCGCTCCGGTGAGAATGACAGGTTTTTTCAGGTCCTTCAGAATGAATGACAGAGCAGATGAAGTGTATGCCATCGTGTCTGTTCCATGAAGAATAACAAAACCATCGTATTGCTCTTTGACCGCCTGGGAAGATGAAAGAAGAGAAGGAGTGGAGAGAAGGAAAGCAGAATAAATAATTAAAGAATAAAAGCAGATTGTTCTAAATAATTCAAATTAAAAAATACACCAGCTTTAGTTGACATGCTTCCTGATATTCATTGGATTTAGAACAGAGGTACCCGAATTCGATCTGCTATCTCGAACCATTTTTCCGGCACCATTTTAGACGAGTCGATCGGAGGTTCCACAGCCTTGATCTTGTAGAGAACATGATATTTCGTCTTCTCATCCACAGACGGATAGTCATCTACCGCCTTTTGACTGAGGAACCAAATTTAAGGTAGAAGAGATGAATATGGATCTTTAAACGGACTGTATTTAGTGCAAATATCGACAGTAATCTACCTCAGTTACATTTCTCTTCGGCCCTTTTAATTGAGTTGAATCTAAAAAAGTTCTTCCTGTGTTAACACATTCATTATGTGAATGTACTTAGGAAAACTCTTAAAACACAAAACATAATGTAAGTTATTGTAAAATTATTAGAACTTTCTGAACACTTATAATACTGAAAGAAGGAGCAACAAAAAAATTATGGATCCATTACTGTAAATTCTGGATTAAAAAGCAGCAAGGTATTACATTCTCTAAATTACACTGAATTTGAATTAAAACGTGCGACAAAATTGGGTGCTTCGGAAAATGTTGCAGTATCTAATACTGTATTATACTTAAAATAACTAGAGACTGGACTCACGGCAGGAATATCCAACCATCCTTAGACACTATGCGTGCTCTGGCCTGCTCTTCTGTCTCATTGGGTTTCTTTTCATACAGAATGGTCATTTTAATCAAAAACTCCTCCAGATGTTTCAACCTCATTGGCTCCAGTAGACCTGGAGATCACATTCACAAATACACACAGACATACTTATCTATCATACTTATCATACTCATATACAGACCATTTTAAACTAAGTCTTTTAAACATACTGACCGTCTGCGTTGTAGCCCATGCCGATGGTGCCACCGGTATACAAGACGCAAACCCTTCTGAACACTTCTGTCGTCATGGCGATGTCTTGATGTAACACAACAGGTTTTAGTCAGTGGAGCTTTGTAATGCTCTGTGGTAAGGATTCTGGTCCCTTGTGTCTTATATATATATCTGTAACTGTGCAGACAGCTGATGTAGTGACACACACGTCAGTGGGTTAGTGTTTCTCTCCTGGTCATGCAAAACGTCACAGAAAAAGAAAGACACATTCACTCAGTTTTCTTGAGAAATGTTTGGACATCATTCACTTGGAGAAGAAACTTTATTTGCTCAAAATATCTTCCTCTTCTTGAAATGTATAGGTCAGCAGAAACACGAATTGGTTACTGAGTAGTTTATCACTGTTAATTTTACAATTTGTACAACATCTTGAATTAAGTTTACCTGATATGTGCGTATTGCACATAAATCACGTCTTCCATTTCTTGATGGTTTAAAAATAAACAAAGAAATAAAATGTTCCATTGGTGATGTGCTAGAACACAGTGAACTTTATGTGATTCATGCATAAGGCACAAAAATTACAGTTCAACTCTCTTGTCTTGAAATAGTCCATAGTGGTTAATATGAAAAACATCATATGAAAAAAGTCACGCAGTGTGGACACTGTAGTGTGTTATAGGCAAAAATAATAAATAAATAAAATAAAAGAAACAAAGAAAGAAAGCATGTGCAAATATGTAACTCAGACAGTATGATCATGTTTAAATCTGTAGATCATTGGAAGTAGTTACTGCAAGGGTTGATACCAAAGCCTGTGTTCGTCTATGTATATATGTCTGTCTGTCTGTATGTATGTATGTATTTATGTGTGTATGTATGTATGTATGTATGTATGTATCTATCTATCTATCTATCTATCTATCTATCTATCTATCTATCTATCTATCTATTTCTATATGTAAATTTCCAATGATCATGGTGTAGGTGTATGATGACATTTTCACATTGTTAAAATGATTTTGTATCTTGACAAGATTGTGTTCTTAAGAATTCTGAGTGTGTTATTCATATTTCAGACAGACTTAAAAATACAGGGAACTAAGTCAGATCAAACCCTAAAGACATAAAAATATCCCTTTTCTGTAAAGTTGAGTGACTACTGGTCTCATAAGTCCAAGCACAGAAGTCTCTAGGAACCTGTCAGTTTTCTGCTGTATTTCAAATAGATTAAGTTTGGTACAAAACATTAGGGGAAGAGAACCATTTACTTGTTTTTGCTCTTAAATTACCACCCCCACATCATACACAGTACATTCTCACTCATTCATTCACTCACTTGCTCACACAAACACTCACTCACTCACAAGTCAAAATATCCTCTCTAGCCATACCATCGAGTATGCTCTCTATCAAAATTGCCATGAAACATATCATTCAGAAAAGCTTGCTGCATCTTTGAGTCACAACCTGTAATAACTGAAATGTCATTTACATAAAGACATGAAGGTACATATATTCCTTCCCTTATTAGACTGCAGACTATGCTGAAGTAACACACTTGCTACCTACCTGCTCTATTCTCATCCACTCTTTGCACTGGGAACCTTAGCATTATATATATCTGTGGGAAATTATTGTTACAGTGACAACTTGCACCAGGGAACAGGGTTGAGAGCATGTCTCCTCGTTGCTTTTGTCGGGGGAACTGACTCACTGGAATCACACGTCAAACTGGCCTTTTCTTGCGTACAAACACAGTGCTCATTTTACATAGTGTTTTACACCCATGTCAGTCAAATAAGAACTGGAAGTATGCAACAACAGCTGTGTTTAGTGTTTTAACAACATGTGCTTTAGCATTAGCATTTGTCTAAACACAGTGAGAAATGAAATGTTGCCATTACCATATGCGTCAAACTTGTGGGATCTTGTTTTGAGAGTGAGGAACATGTGTGTGAATAAGAAAAAAATTAATTTATGCTACCATTTACAGTGCACTGTATCACAGGTTTAAAAAAAAAGGCCAAAGAACAAAACAGGTCTAATTATGAAATACCTTACTTCTTCATTTCAACTTAAAACATCGACTTAAAATATATACTTAAAATACTGTAACAAGAAGTGATGCACACACCAAATCCATGTCTGTGTCTGTAGATTATGATAAATTATGCAGAGACTATAGAATTATACATTTTTAGATTAGGAAGGAAAACTGTTATTTAGGTTATTCAATAATCATATGAAATTCCTAAGAGGAATATACTCAGACATGTAAGTTTTTAACCTTTGACATCTAGTTAATTTCATCACGTCAATGTTTCATTGTCTCTCGGGTGACGTGATGCTCTGGAATGACTGTAAATATACTAGGAACTAAGTGAGCTAAAGAAAGAAAAAAACAAAAACAGAAAATTCAACTTCCCTTTTCTGTAAAATTGAAGAGTGGCTTTCACGATGAGTCTAAGTACAGAAGTTCCTAGAACTCTCTTGGTTTTCTAATGGACTGATTTTGTTTGTTTGTTTTATAAATATCTTATGCCATTTGTCTCAGTGATGATTCAGCTAATTACTCAATATGCGAACGTGCAAATGTCAGTCTGCTGACTCCCAGCATGTCAGTACCATCACACTGTTTGACTTATCTGAGTGTCAAATCCTGACAGACACAGGTTAGTGTTGGTAGAATACTGTGTTTAAGTCATGACGATACTTAACCAAATACATCGGCGAAAAGGTGAGCAAAACAATAAGTGCAAAAGGCCAATCAAATATTGAGACAGATGTATTGAAGTAAAGCATTAGGCAATAGCCAGTCACACACAACTATGAAACCAAAGCTTCGAAGGCTGGTTTGGTTTGTTTTCATTGCATCATCAGTGTGAACGTTCTGCCTGAATTATTCCAGAACACTAGACTACATGTCAGGGATATCTTTTTTTTTTCATGTAGAATAAAGGTATGAGCTAAACACATTGCAAAGGTCACAGGAGGTACTGGAGCCTTTCCCAGCGTTTATTGGGTGAAAGGCGGGGAAACACCCTGGACGGGTCACCAATCCATCGCAGGGCAGGCAAAACACATCCACACCCAGTGGGCAATTTAGTATCTCCAATTCGCCTAACTTACGTGTCTTTGGACTGTGGGAGTGTGACGGAACCGTCTTGGGGTCAAGTAGGTGGTTAGTGGCTGATCACCCAGTGGATTTATTAAAGTGCCAATAAATAAACAGGAAAAACAAAGAAAACAAACCAAAGCAAAATAATAACGTATTTATACTATTTACAGACATGTTAGCAACAGCCCGTACATTTCACAGTCACACAAATTACATTCAACATTTACACATGGACAACACAGCATAACATAGCAGTTTAACAGTGTCATGAGGATAGTGGAATATGACAAGAAACAAGCTTGATATTAATTCACAGTATGTTATCCTTCAAGCCAAAGTATTCAAGTATTAAAATGGCAGTTGATCACTCACAGTTCAATTGGTTCTCCACTGAACAAATAAAACATCCCAAATTTTAATGTGCATTAATATTATCCTTCAAGGTTTAGTATTCAAGTATTCAAAAGGGCTGTGTCGCTCAGCCAATACCAACACCCAGGATGCCACTTAGTGGTGTAATTTTGTAAACGTATGATTATTAGTGTTGAAAATTGTTTATGTGCCACAAAATTGTTGTGTGCCATGGTGTTTTGCCCTGTCAATTAAAGGGAGTAAGTTGTAGGTAATTAATCAGGGATGGGTCATAATTTTTGAATAGTCATTAAAATATAAAAAATTGAATAGTTTATAGAACTATCATCTTATCTTAAAAAAATATTTTCCCTTGTTTTTACTGGTGCCTGGTAGTACGCGTTACTTACCAACAAACCAATTAAAACAAATACCCTCGACTGGCAAAATTAGCAAAGACATACTCATGTGTGCCCGCAACACCTGTGACATCAGAGAGGGTGTTTTCCATGGCAGGACTTACTGTAAACAGACTCCACTCCCTTCATTCTGACCACGTGGATGCATGCGTTTGTCCGTGCGTACACGCGCGTGTGTGTGTGCGAGTGTGTGTGTGTGTGTGAGCGTGTGTGTGTCCGCATGCATATGTGTGTGTGCGTGCATGTGTGCACATGCTGCCGTGCATGCATGCGTGTGTGTGTACTTGTACAGCTATACTTATGAGGACCAGTTTGAGTTTTAGACTTTTCCCTAAGTGAAGACATTTTGGGAATGTGGGGATATATGGGGTCCTCACTTTTTCAAAGGGCTGTTTGAGGGTTCCGACTTTGTTAGGGTTCAGGTTAGAATTAGGTTTAGGCTAGGGTTAGAGTACGGGTTGGGGTCAGGCATTTAGTTGTGATGGTTGAGGTTAGGGTAAGGGGGTAGGGAATGCATTATGTCAATGAGTGTCCTCACAAAGAGTACAAGTATGTGTGTGTGTAGGAGCGTGTGTGTGTGTGTGTGTGTGTTTGTGTGTGTGAATGTATGCGCGTGTATGTGTGTGTGTGTGTGTGTGTGTGTATACCTCAGACGCAGCATAAATGGGTAGAACAGTTTCCCTGTAGACTTGAGTACGGTTGAGCATCACCACCTTTCTGCGTCCAGCCTCAATCAGAGCTTTCTTCAGCCAATCATGTTCTGGAGCATTGCCTGAGCCGAAGGTTTCCAGGACAACACCATCTGCCCTTTTCAATACACTCCTCACCCGCACTCATCTGCTCTTTCTTTGTTCCTTGGTGAGGTCATGATGAGACATTATCTCATTGTATTTGAGTGCCACTAGTATGTCTGAATTCTTTTGAATGATGCCTTGTACCCTTCCTTGTTTCATTTCTGTGACTCAGCTCAGCTTAGCCTAGCCCACGTTAAAAGCATCCAGTTTGTGACAGATATGCGATGATTCACTTCAAACTGTGTCTTATTGTGTGTGATATTATCATTTTTAGATATTGAGACTTCAAACATAAACAGGTAAAAATGGCAGAATTTCTCATGATTTGCTTGGATTTAAAATTAAGCTACAGATATGAACAAACTATCCAATTCATAGAACACACACTGAGCAACTCAATAATGAAAAGAGCATTTGTGCGTTTGTATACTCATAAGTACTGGATTTGCTTACCTGTGTGCAAATGCAGCTATGGAGGGGAAATCTGAAGCAAGGCAACTGGAAGCACAAATGCAAGCACATAACGCCCTGCATATTTTCACTTATGACCAACACAAATATACACGATGCAGCAATTGCCATATGTGTTTGTCTGGTTCTATGCACACTCCTGGTGCTTTTGTTTTGGCCTCCAATAAAGATGCTGGAGTTTGGTAGGCAGTTGCTGTCCATGGTGCTGGTTATTTTTGAGGCCACTACACAGAGAGCTGGAGAAATGCATGAGCATAAGTAATGGAGATGAGTATATATATATACATTATATATATATACACACACACACACACACACATATACACACACACACACATATATATATACACATAGACATACATACACATACATACATACCTACATACATACACGTACAGACATATTTTTTCATTTGCCTACATTGTCAACTATACAGATAACTGTTGACAAATGTTAATCTATGGGACATCAGTGAGTATAATCATGTTATTTAATTATTTGAAGATTTAGAGCTATTTAAATGGGTGATGTCTCAAAGAGTAGTAATGGGTTTCCACTGACTGAGTACATCTCTGTGTTATAACTGAGTTTTTCAAAGAACAATAAATCATACGTGTCTGCATGTTGCCTGAAACCTGGAGCCTTTTTCCCTGAATACATGTTTTTGGATTTTGTACATGAGGATTTTGTTCTGTAAAATAAACGTTTACCAGGTCTTTTGGTTTCTAATATATCCAACCTAAAAGTAAAGTTCACGTCTTCAAAGAGAAATGTCTGTCATGTCCACCAGGGGACAGCAATGCACTCCAACCTTGAACATGCCAACTTGTTAATGAGTAAATTTCAAGAAAACACAAAACAAAACAAAGAAAAAGTTGTATACGAATCAAGAGAAAATGGCATTCTGGTCATACTTCCATGTGATGGTTCCAGTACAATTTATCACTCTAATGAGACAAGTAATGATCAGTTAGATGAAACATGAATACAAAAGTCGCTTTTGACTCGTTTAAAAATAGCAAAATCCCAAAATAACATCACTAAATCAAGTATTTGTGAGTGTCATTTTTATGACGCATGAAATTGTTCTTGAATTTGGCAGTGCTGTCAGGTCTATGTGTTTGCATTCTCTCGTGCCTTTGCAAATCTCTCTTAGAAATTGGTCCAAAAAGGTGTCAGTCATCACCTTGGAAACTACAGAACAGCTGTTTCCCATAACCTCAGTCTGGATCATTTTGCTGATTTGGAGACAAGACTGGAGCTTCTGCTTCAAGTACATTAATGTCTCTGCTAAATGTAATCCCAGTTAAATGCTTTGATTTGATTACATTCAAGCTGGATTACTTCCATTTGTTTTTCTTTCAACTGCACACAAGTGATTTACAGTCATGCCACCCACAGTGCACCTTCCCTTAAGCTTCGTCTGGCTTAGTATTCGTTAGTACTGGAATGAGAGATTGTGTGCTGTGGACCATCCTAAAGACTTTTGAAGAGAGAGGCCAGGTTAAGCACAGTGAAACGATGTCTACACAGCTTTATCGGATAATAACAGAAATAAAAACCGTGAGCATTTAATCTCACACAAATCAGACAGCTCATTTCAGAGGTGGGCAGAACAGGGTTCACGTCGGAAGTCGCATAAAACACCCATGGAGGGTAAGAGACTCTGCGAAGTAGATGCAAGATCAACTGGTGCTGATCCACCATTTTTACCTGACAGGATGGAAAATCCCCAGTCCAGAGGTGCATACAATTAATATGTTCATTTTAGATGCCCTGTGCTTCTAGATGAAGCACATGACCTCACTGAAATAAGTCAAGCGCACAAAAAGGAACACCAGTTACAAAATGCGGCACAAATGAACACAATTCAGTGCATCTATCATTGATTTCATCAGATAGTTCGCTGAGGGTTTTGTTACTTAACATGTGTCACGTATGTCATCAAAGACAATTAAGAGGCCCCGGGTTTGTGCAATGCAAGTTTATTCGTATTAGCAGGAATCATAAAGCATGCAAACAATGACAGAAAAATGGGCTAGGTTAGGCAGAGTGGACAGTAGATATTAATTTCTTCAGCTGATTATGGGTTTAAGGCCACTACTGCTGCTCAGAAAGCTCAAGGACAATGCAATAAAGTCAAACCAACAACTGGGTACATGAAATTCCTTTCAGATCAGAACAAAATGGAATTAATGAGAGAGCATTATCTTTCAAGTACATAATCTACTTGAAAAGGTTTTGAGTGGTACGGCTCTCACGTTAAAACTTTTCGGATGAACTTTAACTGTAAGAGAGAAGGGCAGAGAGAAGTAGAGACTTGCATTAGCTTTTATTCATGTGTAATATACTGAAATGAAAAAAATTACATGAACATAAACTCAAGTATTAGATGTTTCACACTCACCTGTTTTGGAGGAGCACTGGACTCCCCACAGATACTTGCCTCCAGTATCTGAAATACAATCAGAAAAGAGTTAACAAAATGACCATCATGTATGCTTACCTGCCTGAAAAATGTAATTTCAGATTAACTGATCTGGTCAATCAGTTAAGGCACGTGTTTACTTAATATTCTCCTTTCTAACATATTCATCACTTTGCTATGATAATGTTACTTTTACATCTCAGCGTTTGAATGGTTGAGGTACTCTCAGAAGGCCAGCCTATGCATTTCACATGACTGGAATACTGTCAGCTGAATGTGAACGCAGCAGACAAATGTGAATTAATACCAGAAACGGTGTGAAGTATGTGTGTCAACCCAGATACAAGCCATATGGATGCACCCAATATTCAGTTAAGGAAAAAAAGGGGAGAGAGGTGTCAGTACTTCTGCCAGGACTGGGGAATTTGGCCGCCCTGCTGGCCATTCTGTGTATTGTCATGCCTTGTGTGGTATTGCCATGTGCTTCTGTTTGTTCCTGTGTACTCCTGTCCCCGCCCCCCACCTGATCCCTATTATTACCTGGTTTGTTTCCTCCAATAGTCTGTCTCTGCTGTTAATTGTTCTGTGCATTTAAGTCCTGTGTTTGTACCTGTTCTTTGTCAGATTGTGACTGTTTGGCCTGCCTGCCTGCCTGCCTGCCTGCCTGCCTGCCTGCCTGCCTGCCTGCCTGCCTGCCTCCCTGCCTGGATTAGATCTTGGACTGGATACTGTTTTGAGATTGACTTCTTTTTTTTTTTTTTTCAATAAATCTAATTCTACCCCGTGGGTCTGCAATTGGGTCTTGGTCTGTCAAATCCTCACAGAAGGATAAGCTTTCTTTCATGTAAAAATTGTTGAGAATGTCAGTTATCAGTTATTCAAATTGTGTGTATCTATGGTCTGTCAAGTATTATTCTGGGTAAATACCTGGCATCTCGTTTCAAAGTTGGAGAATGTCTTGAGTGTCCAAATCATTTTGGTCATTGCTGCTTCTGGAGTGATGTCATAGCCAAACACCACACCTGCCTTGGTCAGAGCCTGAGCAACAAACAGGTCATATTGTCAAAGACAAAAAAAAAAAAAAAAGACAAAGAGCATAGAAAATACCTTGTCTTACATTTTTCCAACACTGACCAGAATCAAGAGAGGCAGAAGAAAGGGTGAGAGCATTTTTGTGCGCATACCTCAGATGCGGCGTAAATGGGTAGAACAGTTCCCTTGTAGACTTGAGTACAGTTGAGCATCACCACCTTTCTGCGTCCAGCCTCAATCAGAGCTTTCTTCAGCCAATCATGTTCTGGAGCGTTGCCTGAGCCAAATGTCTCCAGGACGACACCATCTGCCCCCTCCAGCACACTCCTCACCTGCACATACACACGCACACAGTTGCTGTGTGATGCGACAGCAAATAACTCAAACAAGCAAAGCAGGCTTGATCTGAATCAGACATGATAGAAAATTTCACAAACACTGTTTGCCATTGGGATGTTACTGTAACGGGGTATTAATGCAGATCTGTCAGATGTTGCTTTGAATGTACACACTCCTCTGCTGGAATTATCCGCTGAATTATTGTTGTTGTATGTGAGACTTACGTATTTTTCCTGGATTCCAGGGAAAAATCGCAGAAGTCTCACATCAGGTAGACCTCCATCCCTTGCAGTCTCCTGTCTGTTGACCTCAATGATCTCTCTCGCTGGGTCATTCTTACAGTCACGCACTGACAGAGACAAACACAGTCAGTGCTCAGAGCGTCAATAAGTCTTCAGTTATCTGTTTGTAATGGCGGCCAGCGAGTACGGGCGCTGTGCAGTAAGTAAACCTCACTCCCCAACACCGTAAGAGGCCTGCTAGCGACCGAGGCTAATACACCGTGGGTTTTAGCCTCCTTGCTTGCCCGCCTGACTCCCGATGTCGCGAGTTTAAACCCAGCGTAGGGCTGTGTTTGTCCGTCGGAACAACGCAGGTTACGTGTTTCCTCAGTGGACTTTCACAACCAGTTCATAATCGCCTCATGTGTTTATAAATGCCTCTGCTGTTTAATAGTTATAGCTATTCATCAGTTTTTTCATCAGTCCTAATGTCTTGTACTATTACGCTTCTACATTTTCCACTTTTTATATGTCAGTTATGAAATTGATTTTATAAGCCTTTGACGAGGTATCTAGTATGGAATCTTGTAATTAGCTCGGTGTTTCCAAGTGCAGGACAGATTACGGACAAAAACGCTTTTCGTGTTTTGAAAACTCATCGTCGTGCAGTGAAAGGCATAAGCCACGTGTTCAGACCTTTGATAATGGTGTCCAGGTAGGCCAGTGGTTTCATGTTGGGACTGTCAAATACTCTGAAGGAGTCACAGTCAAACTTGCACACTCGATTTCCTTGGAAGAGCGTGGAGTCAGCGCAAAGCATCACCTAAGGGAATATAAAATGCAGATGGTCTGAAATCTTAAGTTATAGTCAGTGCCATCCCCCTTGTTAGCGAAATGACCAAAATGCATCCCCCTTGTTAACCTGCCATCCCCCTGTATACTCTGTAGACAGTTGGTGATTTGTTATTTTTTAAAGAGGGGATGGCCCAGTGGTCACTGACACTACTCTATAGAGTATAAAGGGCATTTTGGTCATTTTGCTAACAAGCAGGATGGCATCCCACTCATCTCCCTAAAAATTGCCAACTGTCTATGGAGTAGTGTGGGTGACCATTGGGCCATCCCTCCTTTAAAAAAATCACCTACTGGTTACCATTGTATGATTGTATAATAATCTTTCATGTGCAGGGTCTATATCCTGTTCAAAGATCAGGTTCTAATTTCATATTCAGGATCACTGGGGAAAAAATGAACAGAACCGAATAAAATTAATGAAAAACACAAGTGTTATTCTTCTTCTTCAGACCTCACAAAGCCATTTATCCTAATTAAGGTCGCGGGGGTGCTGGAGCCAATCCCAGCGTTCGTTGGGCTTAAGGCGGGAAAACACCCTGGACAGGTTGCCAGTCTGTCGCACGACAGAACCATAGGCAAACACGCAATCAAACGTAGGGGCAATTCAGTGACTCCAATTCACCTGCACGTCTTTGGACTGTGGGAGGGCACAGGAGCTCCCACACGCAAACACAGAGAGAGAACACGTAAGGCGACCGCGCTACCCACTGCACCACCGTGCCGCCCTCGTCTTCAAGGGAGAGAAGTGAATGAAAGTGTTTTGTGAAATGATTTGTCGCCCTCTTCTGACCTTCTGTAGAGCCGCAGTTTTGGAATAACAGCCAGCCATCAGCATGGCGCCAATAAAGTTATCCTCAGCGTCGCTGCGAGGGTGGAATATACTCCTCTGCCAACAGAAAGAAATACAGTTTCATATTTATCTATTTATAGTGTATCTATGCATAAAACATAGAATTGTGCTTGGGGTAGAATGATAAATCACTCTACTGACCCTGTACATGGACGAAAGTATTTGAGACTCTGATAAATTTTTGGATTATGAGTTTGAGTGATCCGACCTGCGCTCCGGTGAGAATGACAGGTTTTTTCAGGTCCTTCAGAATGAATGACAGAGCAGATGAAGTGTACGCCATCGTGTCTGTTCCATGAAGAATAACAAAACCATCGTATTGCTCTTCGACCGCCTGGGGAGATGGAAGAAGAGAAGGAGTGGAGAAGGAAAGCAGAATAAATAATTAAAGAATACAAAGCCGATTTTTTTTTTAATTAAAAAACACACCAGCTTTAGCTGACATGCTTCTTGATATTCATTGGATTTGGAGCAGAGGTACCCGAATTCGATCTGCTATCTCGAACCATTTTTCCGGCACCATTTTAGACGAGTCGATCGGAGGTTCCACAGTCTTGATCTTGTAGAGAACATGATATTTCGTCTTCTTATCCACAGACGGATAGTCATCTACCGCCTTTTGGCTGAGGCACCAAATTTAAGGTAGAAGAGATGAATATGGATCTTTAAACAGACTACATTTAGTGCAAATATCGACAGTAAACGTCAGTTATATTTCTCCTCGGTTCCTTTAATTTGGTTTATTTTAGTTAAATTTAAAAGAAAAAAATGTTGTTCTTAGGTTCTCATTTCAGTCATTATGTGAATTTAGGGAGGAAAACTCTTAAAACTCAAAACATACTGTAAGTTATTATGACGCAGAACTTTCTGAACACTTATAATGCTGAAAGAACGAGCAACAAAAAAATTACAGACCCATTGCCGTATACAGACCCATAATCATATTTCGTTTCGGTCCTTTTAATTTAGTTTATTTTAATTAAATCTAAAAAAACGTTCTTCTTGTGTACTCAATAAATTCATTGTGTGAATTTAGGAAGGAAAACTCTTAAAACTTAAAACATAATGTAAGATAATACGAAATCATTACAACTTTCTTCGCACTTAACCGCAATAACACTGAGAGCTAGGGCAACAAAAAATTACAGATGCATCACCGTAAATTCCGAATTAAAAATTAACATTGAAGAAGTATTACATTCTCTAGATTACACTGAATTTGAATTACTACGTGAGACAAAATTGGGTTCTTGGAAAATGTTGCAGTATCTAATACTGTATTATACTTAAATTATCCAGGAACTGGACTCACGGCAGGAATATCCAACCATCTGGAGTCACTATGCGTTTTCTGGCCTGCTCCTCTGTCTCATTGGGTTTCTTTTCATACAGAATGGTCATTTTAATCAAAAACTCCTCCAGATCCTTCAACTTCATTGGCTCCAGTTTACCTGAAGATCACATTCACAAATACACACAGACATAGGCTACTTATCTATCATACTTATTATACTCATATACAGACAAAACTTCAACTAAGTCTTTTGCTCCTTCAAGACTGTAGTTGTTTACCACAGGCCTACCTCACCCTTCTGAAAACAACTTACCATCTGCGTTGTACCACATGCCGATGGTGCCACCGGTATACAAGACGTAAACCTTTCTGGACACGTCCGTCGTCATGGCGATGTCTTGATGTAACACAACAGGTTTTAGTCAGTGGAGCTTTGTAATGCTCTGTGGTAAGGATTCTGGTCCCTTGTGTCTTATATATATCTGTAACTGTGCAGACAGCTGATGTATTGACACACAGGTCAGTGAATCATCGTTTCTCTTCTGGTATTTGCAAACTCAGTTTTGTAAACTCAGTTTTCTGAGAAATGTTTGGAAATCATTAACCTGGAGAGAAAAGTTGCATGTATGAGTTAGCAGGAACAAGAGCTGGTTACTCAATAGTTCATCACTGTTAATATTACACTATAACATCTTGAATTAAGTTTACCTGATACGTAGCTATTGATCACTTCTATTTCTTTTTGTTTGTTTTTTTTTTGGAGATGCTGTATTAATCCCTGAGGGGAAAGTTGGACTCTGCATTTAACCCATCCGAGTGGGCAGCTGGGCCGCAGCCATCAGAGAGCAGTTGGGGGTTAAGCGTTTTGGGAATCGAACTGGCAGCTTCTCGGTCACAAGCCCACCGCTGTAACCTTTAGGCCAAGAGCTGCCTTGGTTCTTTAAAAACAAAAAGATCCACTTGATTTGATTCATGCACACTGGATCTACACTGCCTGGCCAAAAAAAAAGCTGGATTTGGAGCCTATGGAGGCAGTGTTATGATATGGGGTTGCTTCAGTTGGTCAGGTCTAGACTGTTGTATCTTTTTTTTTTAAACATTTTGCAAAACTTAGAAGGATTTTAAATGTGTTATCCATATTTTCAGACAGACTTAAAAATATAGGGAAGTAAGTCACATCAAACCCTGAAGACTGTTGGATTTTCTTGTGATTTTATAAGTAAACAAACCGGAGCAAAAGAGTGCTTGGAGAAAAGCTTTATTTGGTGGTGATGGAAGCCGGCAGCATGTCTGCTTGTGTCGAGGCTTAACTCAGAGAACTGTTACCGTGATCGGCCTTTTATACCATGAAGCAAACAGACAATAGGTGTACAACGTTGCTTGATGCAAATCAGAATCAGTTGCCTTAATCAGTTGGTCTTGGCTCCAACTGTAACGCGGCGCCAAAGGTGTGAAGCTTTCTTTGTATCTATGGTTATAAGACCATCAGGCTAAACAGTTCTCTTATCCTGTACCATGTCTGTTCAGATGTCACTATAATCTTACAAGACATAAAAACGTCCCTTCTCTGTAAATTGGAGGAGTGACTACTGGTCTCATGAGTCCAAGCACAGAAGTCTCTAGAAACCTGCCAGTTTTCTGCTGAATTTCAAATAGATTAAGCTGGGCAGAAAAAAAAGAGTAGAGAATG
Source organism: Chanos chanos (assembly GCF_902362185.1). Taxonomy (NCBI): domain Eukaryota; kingdom Metazoa; phylum Chordata; class Actinopteri; order Gonorynchiformes; family Chanidae; genus Chanos; species Chanos chanos. The sequence continues at coordinate 44,736,846 of NC_044501.1, read as the reverse complement.
AGAACCATTTACTTGCTTTTGCTTGCTTTTGCTCGTAAGTTAACCCCCCACCCCGCCCGCCACCCCCCATCATAAACAGCACATTCTCATTCACTCACTCACTCAATCACTCACACCCACAGACGCACACTCACTCACACAGACACAATCACTCACTCACTCACTCACTCACTCACTGATTCATTCACTCACTCACAAGTCAAAATATCTTCTCTAGCCATACTATCCAGTGTACTCTCTATCAACGTTGCCAAGAAACATGTGCAATAAACAATCCTAATAGCCTGCTGCATCTTTGAATCACACTATGTAAAAGCTGATATTTCATTTACATAAAGACATGAAGCTACATACATGTATTCCTTCCCTTATTAGACTAGAGACTATGCTGAAGTAACACACTTGCTCTATTCTCAGCAATGCTTTGCACTGGGAACCTTAGCATTATATATATCTGTGGGAAATTACTGTTACAGTGACAAGTTGCACCAGTGGAATGGGGTTGAGAGCATGTCTACTTGTTGCTTTTGTTGGGGTAACTGACTCACTGGGGGGGTCACACGTCACACTGGCCTCTTCTTGCGTACAAACACAGTGCTCATTGTACATAGTGTTTTACCTGCATGTCAGTCAAATGAGAACTGGAAATATGCAATGACAGCTGCGTTTAGAGTTTTAACAACATGTGCTTTAGCATTAGCATTTGTCTAAACACAGTGAGAAATGAAATGGTGCCATTACCATATGCGTCAGTCTTGTGTGGTCTTGTTTTGAGAACGAGAAATGTGTGCGTCAGTGAGAAAAACGGGAAATTATGCAGCCATTTACAATGCACTGTATCACAGATTTAAAAATAAAAGGCCAAAAGTAAATAAATAAATAAATAAATAAATAAATAACAGGTCTTATTATGAAATACATTATTTCCTTCATTTCAAGTTAAGATACTGTGTCGTTGACCACAAACTGACAATATTTGGCTCACACACCCAGGGCTGGCGCAACCCGGGTACAAGGTTACGCAAAAGCTCCCCAGCGCCACGTATGCATGCCACTCATTTGGTTCATCTGGATTGTGACAGCTACAGGTTCGTTCACAAATCGTTCGCGAAAGGGGCTTTTGGGTCTGAGTCCTCCGTTCACTTGTCGCATGACTGCTGCTTATTGTTGTTCGATTCGTTCGCAAAACCGTGACTGCGGGTCTTCGGGTCTGAGTCTCTCATTCATTATTCATACGACCGGCTGCATAGACTCAGAATAGGAACATACCGATTCGTTCACAAATCATAACTAGCTACAGGTCACCAGGTAATGGCGAAGTCAGCAGACAAGGAAAGGCACTGCTTTCGGCAGGGGTGTGAGCCAATCAGAGCCATCAAGATGCTGAATTGCTACAATGTCATCTAGTTAATTTTATCACATCTGTGTTTCATTGACTCTCAGGTGATGTGATGCTCTGGAATGACTGTAAAATGTTTGAAGGAGTCAGAGAGTTGACCGTGACTCATTAATGTGTTTGACTGGCCCAGTATCAAACCTCTGGCCTACAATGGATACTGCTAACCAAGATCTGTCAACACGACATATGCATTTTATTACACATAGACCTGGACACTATACCAACATTGTTTCTTGCAACCTTAATAACAGATCCAATTTTCAAGCCTCATCTGTTTTGTTTTGCGCTTTGTTTGCCAATTTTGTTGCTGTTCTGTCTGTTTCAGGTGAATAAACATGCCACATTACATTTCCAGACTGTTAAACAGTGACTTTGCATCTTAATATTTTTATATTTGACAAAACTTAAAGAATTTTGAATGTTTCACACCTCAGACACACTTAATTATACTGGGAACCAAATAAGCTAAAAAATTTAACTTCCGTTTTCTGTAAAATTGATCAGTCATTTCATTATCAGTCTAAGTTGAGAAGTTCCTTGAACTTTCCTGGTTTTCTAACGTATTGTTTTTTATAAATATCTTTGTCTCATTTGTCTCAGCTAATTGCACAACATGCAGCTGATTATTGGGTAGCTGAATTTGCTGACTCTTGGTGCGTCAGTTCCATCCCACTACTTGACCTGTCTATGAACTATGAAACCACAGTTTTGAAGACTGGAAATGAATTTGATCTTCTCTGTGCATTTTTCTCACTCCACAGTTTTAGATTTGTAGCTACTAGAGTTAAACCAGTTTCCCTTTACTGCAATTAAAGCTGTTTACTATGGAGGTCAAACTAAAAGCAGACACTAAACCAGTAACACCTCCTTGCTCATCAAAGACCACATTGCTGTTCCAACGTGGGGACAAAATTTGAATGCCTCTGCCTTATGTTTCTTTGGACTTAACTGCAGGTGGGTTGCATTGCATTGTATGTTCTACCCACATAATGGACACACTTAACTATAAGACAAATTAACTTCCCTTCTCTGTGGAATTGAAGAGTGACTTTCATTAGGAGTCTGAACAGAGAAGTTCCTAGAACCCTCCTGGTTTTCTAATGCATTGAATTTTTTCTTTTTATAAATATCTTTGCCATTTTTCTCAGTGATGATTCAGCTAAGTTCACAACTTGTGACGGATTGTCACGTAATTGAATTTGCTGACTCCTGGAGCGTCAGTTCCATCACATTCTCTGACTTATCTGAGCTTCAAAACTTGGCAGACACAGGTTAGTGTTGGTAGATTTCTGTGTATAAGGCATGACGATACTTAACCAAATACATCTGCGAGAAGATGAGCATAACAATGAATGCAAGAGCCAATCAAATATTGAGACAGACACTTCCATGCATTGAAGTAAAGCATTTGGCAATAGCCAGTCACACACACAACTATGAAACCACAGTTTTGAAGACTGAATTTGAATTTGATCTTCTCTGTGCATTTTTCCTCACTCCACAGTTTTAGTCATGACTAGAGTTAAACCAGTTTCCCTTTACTGCAATTTCAGCCGTTTGGTCCTTCAAAAATAAGAAATAAAATAATTAATACAAGGTGGGGTTTTTTTGCTAGTAATAAGTGAAAAAGAAATCTGCAAACAGAACTAGCGAAAATACACTTGTTTAAGATTTCTTGACATAAGGTGTTATAGTTAAGCATTTTTAAAACATCTTAAAGTTAGCTGGGGAAAACTAATTTTGAGCCTTTTTTAACTGATATTAGTACGTGTTTTGGTCATACGAAGCCTGTATTGCTGAAATGCAGCATGTCGTACTGCTCTTGTCATCCTCTTCATTTCAGTTCTAGAGTATTTCACTCCTATTTAAGCCTTTTTTTTTTACAATAAAAGAGATCTTAAAATTAGCTGGGGAAAAACTAATTTTGAGCTGAGCATTTTTTTGACTGGTATTAGGAAGTGCCTTTGTGTCATACTAAGCATGTAATTCTCAAATGTAGCATTTCTTTTTACTGTTCTTGTCATCCTTTTAATTTCAGTTCAAGAGTATTTAACTTATTGTAAGCTCTGTAATGAGGGTCCTGCTCAAGATTTAAGACCATCACCTACTTGAAATAAGATTGAAAAAGGAAAAAAAACAACAACAAAAAAAAAAACAAGTCAGACATTGGCATTCAACCAACTTTATTCAGTGAAGTCAACCAACTGCCAGAAGCCAAGAACACTGACAATAATATTTACATTAACATTTCTGACCATTGTCTTTACTGTCCAACAAAAGTGGGATTTGAAAAGTAATTTTAAGAATATCTGTACATTTCTTGTGAAGCACAACCAACTGTGAATGTAGTCAGTGTGCTGTCCTCGGTATATGTGCTGTATATAACTTGACAGCCAGATAAACATCTTCCTAATATCAAGACGCTGAAGACAGTCAACCCATTGTCCACAGGTTTATGGACATTGCAAGGAAGGGTGAAACATACAAAAGCATAATCAATACTATGCTTGCTTTTAACATGTACAGATATACACAATGTAGGCCTAACTATACCAACTCAATTTTGAACATGAATTAAATCCCCTTGATTTTTTTACTGTTAGAGGTTGTATGTATTTATTGTATATTCAACTTCAAATGTAACATATGGCATCATATTTTAACATGTAATCAATTATCAATTAATTTATTTATTTGTAATTATTCTTATATGAAGTTCCAATGGCCTAGGAACAGTGCAGACATTAGCAATGGTAACTCCGTAGATTTCTAGCATCCAACCTCACAGAACGTAAAATTGTCCTGAAAATAATGATCTTGAATCGTAGATAACGATAAAACAATCGATGCATACCCAGGATGCTATCCAAGGCATAAGATGTAACCAGATGTTGCTGGACTAGTACATATATAGTAAAACAAAAGCTTTCAGTGTCATGCTCACTTACTTCCTGATTACTGGTCACATGGCAAAACCTCCTGTTACTGACATCCTGTGATTCTTAAAGTGTCCCCAACAAAATACTGAAACACATACAGAATTACTTCAGAGAACAGGAACAAGACTTCTAACATATTAACTTAGTTGTAAATGAAACAGTCAGATAAACATGATAAACACCCAATAGTTTTTAAAATGAGGATGAAATGGGCCCACTCTCTGAGATGAAAAATTTTACCGGTGTTTAAGGAAAGATGAAAGCCATCTTTGGAATAGAGCAAGTTAAATATGTAGTTTTCTGTACAGTGGATTGTGCTACAAGGAAATGAGTATACATGTGCGAAATTGTTGATTATTTCTATTGTCATCAATAATACTCCAGAGTTTGGACTTGTGAAAAACATTTATATTGTAGTTGTGTCAGTATTGTTTTGAATGCCAACCTCTCTATATAATTCAGTGGAAAGATGACTATTTAGTTTATGAGGTAAAAGTTCCCTACCTTGCTCGAGCCACAATTTTGTGGATGCTGAAAATCTTGTTGATTATACACCATACGACTATTTGACCTTCAGCAACAGCAAGTGCATTCCAGTGATGTACGGTCTCATAGATATCATTGCATACCACTCACTTAATACACATGTTTCAGTCTGAACAGAATGTAATATTTTTATATGTAATGTATTATAATAATGTTTTATTGTCATGGTGCCAGAACATAAAAGACTGGATAGGTAGACTATGTATGAGTTGGGTAGAGATTTTTATTATTTGATGGAATGCATTCGAGACTTCATCTTACAATTGTTGACCAAACCTTCTGACTTGTAAAAAAAAAAGCTTGATTAATCTGAGATACCACTCAAAGTCTGTGCATTTTTCTCACCCCACAGTTTTAGATTAGTCACTACTAGAGTTTCCCTTTACTGCAATTTCAGCCGTTTACTAGTCGTCTACTAGCTGTTTGATCTGAGGAAATATCCAGCCATACCATATAAGTTGTCTCGATGTCACTGTGTTTTAGTTGGAAAAAAATATGTTAACTAGCAAATACAGCCTGCTGCCTGTTAGAAAGATGTGTTTTTGTTTTGTTTTGTTTTGTTTTGTTTTGTTTTGTTTTGTTTTGTTTTGTTTTGATTCTAAAGTACTGCTCAGATCAGGATTCTGAGTTGTCCATACGTTTATTTGGTGTTGCAGTATGGAGAGACAATCACACATGATCATTGCATCATCAGTGTGAATGTTCTGCTTGAGTTATTCCAAAACACTGGACTGCATGTCAAAATAATAATAAAATAATAATTATATAGAGTTATAGGCTATTCGTGCAGTAATTACACTCACGCCTTATTTTCCAACCGCCAAAGACCCACTAAGTGCAGAAGAATGGATCCGCGACCCATCTGTGAATGTCCCGGGTGAAACGTCCATGTCCGTGCAGGAAGATCAACTCCTTGAGGTTGCAAATGACAGTGGCCTTCCCCAGTAGTTCTCAGACTTTTTCTCCATTTGTTGTTTTCAGTGATCTAATTTCTATTTTCACTGTGTTTTGCAGCTGCACAAGGCCAGAGCTAGTGTTCTTTAGACTGAGGAAGAGGATTTCTGAGGAGGAGGATGCCATCTTGGATGGAAGGCCAGTGTGGGTCCTCCAGCCTAGCACAGAGTTGTCTGCGCTGTGTGGGGTGCTACAGAATAGACTGGAGGAAGACCAAAAAATATGTTGAGAATCACCATGCACGAGTTGGTGCGGATAGATTCACAATGGAGACCACACATGCTGGGTTGTTCTTGGGAATGCTCAACATTTAGTGTTTCATTTATGTTCCAAAAAAGCATTTATATTATATACTATGATATTACATTATATTCTGCTCTATTCTATTCTGTTATATGTTGTACACTAATTTTTATGTATGTACGTTTATGTATACACACACACACACACACACACACACACACACACACACACACATATATATATATTGCTGCAAACTCCCAGGTACATCCAATTGTCTGTGGAGTATCCAGGAATATACAGGAGTATTCCAGTCCGGATACACCTCTGTTCACGCAGTGCTTAAAAGTATGTCTGAGATAACTTCATCTCTGCCAACCTTCTGGATCTAGGCTGAATATCCTGAGATAGCCAAGAAAGCACTTAAAACATTTCCATTTCCAACATCCTATCTCTGTGAAGCGGGGTTTTCTGCAATGACAGTAACAAAAACTAAATTACAGAGTTGCAATGTTTTTATTATATGGTCATTCGAGAAAAATATGGACTTTATGTTTTATAATGCCATCACATTAGACCTACTTAAGCTAAAATGTCATGAAAAGGCTTCTATACTAAATATATAGGCTTAATCGATATTCCGGTCGTGTCATCACCACAGAGTTGCGATGTTTTTATTAAATGGTCATTTGAGAAAAATATGAAGTTTTTGTTTTATACCATCACGTTAGACCTATTAAAATGTTATGAAAAAGTGACTATACTAAATGTGTAGGCCTAATGGATATTCCGGTCATGTCATGAGTGACTTCCGGATTTTTTTATTTTTAGCAACAGTTTAACAATTTATGTTTGGGTTCTCTTGTGCCTTTGGAAATCTCTTTTAGAAATTGGCAGTAGGCGATTTGTTATTTTTTAACAAGTGGGATGGCCCAATGGCCACTGACACTACTCTATACAATATACAGGGGGAGGTCAGGTTAACAAGGGGGATGGCACCCCCCGCAAATCACCATCTGAAAATTGGTCCAAAAAGCGGTCAGTCATGACCATGGAAATGATACAATAGCTGTTTCCCATAACCTCAGTCTGGATCATTTTGCCTGTTTTGAGACAAGTTTAAAGCTTCTATTTCAAGTACATTAATGTCTCTGCTAAATGGACTAGCTGTTAATCCTGATTAAATGCTTTGATGTGATTACATTCAAGCTGGATTACTTGCATTTGTTTTTCTTTCAACTGCATACAAGTGATTTACAGTCATGCCACCCACAGTGCACCTTCCCTTAAGCTTCCTCTGGCTTAGTATTCGTTAGTATTGGAATGAGAGATTGTGTGCTGTGGATCATCCTGAAGACTTTTACCCTGTCATGGTATGAGGGGGCTTTGCATTCGTCTGGACATTCCAAATGCTCTACTGAATGGAGGAAACTCCTGGCAGATTCAATAATTCTCGACAGCACACTCAAACGATGTCTACACAGCTTTATTGGATAATAACAGAAATAAAAACCGTGAGCATTTAATCTCACACAAATCAGACAGCTCATTTCAGAGGTGGGCAGAACAGGGTTCACGTCGGAAGTCGCATAAAACGCCCATGGAGGGTAAGAGACACTGCGAAGTAGATGCAAGATCAACTGGTGCTGATCCACCATTTTTACCTGACAGGATGGAAAATCCCCAGTCCAGAGGTGCATACAATTAATATGTTCATTTTAGATGCCCTGTGCTTCTAGATGAAGCAAATGACCTCACTGAAATAAGTCAAGTATACAAATGTAACCATCTCCAGTTACAAAATGCAGCACAAATTAACACAATTCAGTGCATCCATCATTCATATCATCTGATAATTCACTGAGGGTTTTGTTACTTAACATGTGTCACGTATGTCATCAAAGACAATTAAGAGGCCCCGGGTTTGTGCAATGCAAGTTTATTCGTATTAGCAGGAATCATAAAGCATGCAAACAATGACAGAAAAATTGGCTAGGTTAGGCAGAGTGGACAGTAGATATTAATTTCTTTCAGCCGATTTGTGGCTACGACTGCTGCTCAGAAAGCTCAGGGACAGTGCAATAAAGTCAAACTAACAACTGGGTACATGAAATTCCTTTCAGATCAGAACAAAATGGAACTAATGAGAGAGCATTATCTTTCAAGTACATAATCTACTTGAAAAGGTTTTGGCTGGTACGGCTCTCAAGTTAAAACTTTTTGGATGAACTTTATCTGTAAGAGAGAAGGGCAGAGAGAAGTAGAGACTTGCATTAGCTTTTACTCATGTGTAATATACTAAAACGAAAGAAATTACATGAACATAAACTCAAGTATTAGATGTTTCACACTCACCTGTTTTGGAGGAGCACTGGACTCCCCACAGATACTTGCCTCCAGCACCTGAAATACAATCAGAAAAGAGTAAACAAAATGACCATCATGTATGCTTACCTGCCTGAAAAATGTGATTTCAGATTAACTGATCTGGTCAATCAGTTAAGGCATGTGTTATCTGAATATTCTCCTTTCTAACATATTCATCACTTTGCTATGATAATGTTACTTTTACATCTCAGCGTTTGAATGGTTGAGGTACTCTCAGAAGGCCAGCCTATGCATTTCACATGACTGGAATACTGTCAGTGATCCTCAGATAGTGCACATTGGGAGTGAACACACTCTTGTTTCAAGATTGCACTTCGCAATCGGACAACTGTGAGTTAATACCGGAAAAGATGTGACATATGTGTGACAAACCAGACAAAAACCATACAGATGCACCCAATATTCAGTTACGGAAAAAAGGGAGGGAGGTAACTTTCTTTCTTTCTTTCTTTCTTTCTTTCTTTCTTTCTTTCTTTCTTTCTTTCACGTGGAAGTCTTTCCGAGTAGGTCAAAGTTACCAGCTATTCAAATAGTGTGTGTCTATATCTATGGTCTTTCATGTATTATTGTGGGTAAATACCTGGCGTCTCGTTTCAAAGTCAGGGAATGTCTTGAGAGTCCAAATCATTTTGGTCATTGCTGCTTCTGGAGTGATGTCGTAGCCAAACACCACACCTGCCTTGGTCAGAGCCTGAGCAACAAACAGGTCATGTTGTCAAAGACAAAGAGCATAAAAAATATCTAGTCTTACATTTTTCCAACACTGACCAAAATCAAGAGAGGCAGAAGAAACTCTGTGTATGTGTGTGTGTGTGTGTGTGTGTGTGTGTTTGTGTATGTGTGTGTGTGTATATACCTCGGATGCGGCATAAATGGGTAGAACAGTTCCCCTGTAGACTTGAGTGCAGTTGAGCATCACCACCTCTCTGCGTCCAGCCTCAATCAGAGCTTCCTTCAGCCAATCATGTTCTGGAGCATTACCTGAGCCAAAGGTTTCCAGGACGACACCATCTGCCCCCTCCAACACACTCCTCACCTGCACACACACACATACACACACACACACACACGTATGCATATGCACGAACGCATGCACACACACGCACACAGTTGCTGTGTGATGCGACAGCAAATAACTCAGACAAGCAAAGCAGGCTTGATCTGAATCAGACATGATAGAAAATTTCACAAACACTGTTTGCCATTGGGATGTTACTGTAACGTGGTATTAATGCAGATCTGTCAGATGTTTTGAATCTAAACACTCCTCTGCTGGGATTTTCCATTGAATTATTGTTGCAGTATGTGAGACTTACGTATTTTTCCTGGATTCCAGGGAAAAATCGCAGAAGTCTCACATCAGGTAGACATCCATCCCTTGCAGTCTCCTGTCTGTTGACAAAAATGGTCTCTTCCACTGGGTCAGACTTACAGTCACGCACTGACAGAGACAAACACAGTCAGTGCTCAGACCTTTAATAAGTCTTCAGTCCATCTGTTTCATCAGTGGACTTTCACAACCAGTTCATAATCATATGTATCATATCATATGTTTATAAATGCCTCTGCTTTTTAATAGTTATAGCTATTTATCAGTTTCTTCATCAGTCCTAATGTCTTGTACTATTACACTATGACATTGTCCACTTTTTATGTTAGTTATAAAATTGATTTCATATGGCTTTGTAGAGGTAACTCCTATGTAATCACATAATATGCTGAGTGCTCGTAAAAATTACGGACAAAATGCTTTTCATGTCTTAAAAACTCATCATCTTCTACATTTTCCACTTTTTATGTCAGTTATGAAATTAATTTTCTAAGGCTTTGACGAGGTATCTAGTATGGAATCTTGTAATTAGCTCAGTGTTTCCAAGTGCAGGACAGATTACGGACAAAAACGCTTTTCGTGTTTTGAAAACTCTTTGTTATGAGCTGAAAGGCATAAGCCACGTGTTCAGACCTTTGATAATGGTGTCCAGGTAGGCCAGTGGTTTCATGTTGGGACTGTCAAATACTCTGAAGGAGTCACAGTCAAACTTGCACACTCGATTTCCTTGGAAGAGCTTGCAGTCATTGCAAAGCATCACCTAAGAGAAAATAAAGCACAGCGGTTATAACGGTACGTTTCAACAGCTGCGAATTTTGCATCACTCTCAGTGAAATTGAATGGGTGCAAAATTTGCACTGATGTTGCGAAATCGGTGCGAATTTGCAGAAGTATGCGAAATTGAGACGGCGGATTTTCAACTTTATTGCAGATGAAAAAAATGAAATGAGAACCAGTCAGCTCAGCATGTGATGTGTGTGGAAAAAATATCGCTTTGCTTTATAGCTGTAACTCTTAGAAGAAAAAAAGTGCCTCATGACAATCGTCAATAATAGGATAGGGATCTGTGCTTGCTTGTTTACTATATGCTGTAAGTATGTATCTGTATGTTAGAGCATTTACTACATTCTACAAGAATGTGTCTGTGTGTTAGAGCAGAGAGCATGTATCAAGTAGAAGACAAGGCCTGAGTAAAAGTGTTTATTCTTTACCACTCAAGGGAGTGGTGAACTGGGTGTCTGTACCACTTGGGGAGCAAACATCAATTATCCTGTGCTCTCTGAAAGGCCATCTTGGGGCCCCCACACATGTCCTTAGACGCCTTTCTTAACATATAAAAAGCTTTGCATTTCTTAACCTCAGTGAAGACTGTGCTTCATCTCTGAGGTGTGCTTCTCCCGTGCACATAAAATAAAGAAGAAATGATTCATAACATCTGAGGTTTGTTGTCTCTGAGACTTAGCAACTCTCCACACGGAAGACTTTAAATTTCCCTTACGTGTGTCCGGTACTAACATTCTCTAGAGAGGCAGGAATAATGAAAAAAGCTTGACCAAGATGTTGGAGGCTAAATGCTACATGTAGCATGAAAACATGTAAGTGATTAAAAGATGTACTGGCAACCATTTACAATTTACAATTTACTTTTGTTTTACATCAACACAGATTGTTGTTTACATGTTACATGAGCCTTGTCGGGGCCAGAGCTGTACAAAAAACTCTCTAAACGGCTCTGGTTGGGGCAAGCAGACCACTGTAGAACAGCATTTAAGCGCTTGAACTTTTGAGCTAAGTGACTTGCTTGCTTTTTTCATGACCACGCCCCCAGTGCGAAATTCACAAGGTGTTTCACCGTGTGGAAACCAACCTTAAACCATAGAGTTGTAGCCTAATAAGTTCTTTCATGCGAGGGGCCATATCCTGTTCAAAGATTAGGTTCTAATGTCATATGCGGTATCACTGGGTTGAAAAAACAGGACAGAATGTAACAAAATGAATAAAAAAACTGGGGTGATATTATTCCTTCTCAAGCCTAAAGGAATGAAAGAGTTTTCCGAAGCAATATGTCGCCCTCTACTGACCTTCTGCAGCGCTGCAGTTTTGGAATAACAGCCAGCAATCAGCATTGCACCAATAAAGTTATCCTCAGCGTCGCTGCGAGGGTGGAATATACTCCTCTGTCAACGGACAGAAACACAGTAACATATGAAATATGTATAGAGTATCTTTGAGTGAAATACAGAATTATGCTCGCGGTTGAACGATAATCACTCTACTGACCCTGTACATGGACTAAAGTATAAAGTCTCCGATCATTTTTGGATTATGAGTTTATGAGTAATCAGACCTGCGCTCCGGTGAGAATGACAGGTTTTTTCAGGTCCTTCAGAATGAATGACAGAGCAGATGAAGTGTACGCCATCGTGTCTGTTCCATGAAGAACAACAAAACCATCGTATTGCTCTTCGACCGCCTGGGAAGATGGAAGAAGAGAAGGAGTGGAGAAGGAAAGCAGAATAAATAATTAAAGAATACAAAGCAGATTGTTCTAAATATGTCAAATTAAAAAATACACCAGCTTTAGTTGACATGCTTCTTGATATTCATTGGATTTAGAACAGAGGTACCCGAATTCGATCTGCTATCTCGAACCATTTTTCCGGCACCATTTTAGACGAGTCGATCGGAGGTTCCACAGTCTTGATCTTGTAGAGAACATGATATTTCGTCTTCTCATCCACAGACGGATAGTCATCTACCGCCTTTTGACTGAGGCACCAAATTTAAGGTAGAAGAGATGAATATGGATCTTTAAACAGACTATATTTAGTGCAAATATCGACTGTAAACGTCAGTTATATATCTCCTCGGTTCTTTTAATTTGGTTTATTTTAGTTAAATTTAATACAAAAAAATGTTGTTCTTAAATTCTCATTTCATTCATTATGTGAATTTAGGGAGGAAAACTCTTAAGACTCAAAACATACTGTAAGTTATTATGAAACAGAACTTTCTGAACACTTATAATACTGAAAGAACGAGCAACAAAAAATTACAGACCCATTGCCGTAAATTCTGGATTAAAAAGTAACATTGAAAAGGTATTACATTACCTAAATTGCACTGAATTTGAATTAACACGTGGGACCAAACTGAGTGCTGGGAAAATGTTGCAGTATCTAATACTGTATTATACTGATCATAACTAGGAACTGGACTCACGGCAGGAATATCCAACCATCCTTAGACACTATGCGTGCTCTGGCCTGCTCTTCTGTCTCATTGGGTTTCTTTTCATACAGAATGGTCATTTTAATCAAAAACTCCTCCAGATGTTTCAACCTCATTGGCTCCAGTAGACCTGAAGATCACATTCACAAATACACACAGACATACTTATCTATCATACTTATCATACTCATATACAGACCATTTTAAACTAAGTCTTTTACTCCTTAAAGACCTTTAGTTGTTTACCACAGGCCTACCTCAACATACTAAAAAACATACTGACCGTCTGCGTTGTAGCCCATGCCGATGGTGCCACCGGTATACAAGACGAAGACCTTTCTGTACACTTCTGTCGTCATGGCGATGTCTTGACGTAACACAACAGGTTTTAGTCAGTGGAGCTTTGTAATGCTCTGTGGTAAGGATTCTGGTATATATATATATCTGTAACTGTGCAGAAAGTTGATGTACTGACACACAGGTCACTGGGTTAGCGTTTCTCTTCTGTTCATGTAAAATGTCACAGAAAAAGAAAAAAAAGTTCACTCAGTTTCTTGAGAAATGTTTGGACATCATTCAACTTTAGCTCACTGCACAGACATCTTCCTCTTCTCAAAATGTAGAGGTTAGTAGAAATAAAAATTGGTTACTTAGTAGTTTATCACTGTTAATACTACAACTTGTACAACATCTTGAATTAAGTTTACCTGATAAGTGCCTATTGCATATAGATCACACCTTCCAGTTCTTGATGGTTTAAAAAAAAACAAATTAAATGTTCCACTGGTGATGTGCTAGAACACAGTGAACTTTATTTGATTCATGCATAAGGCACAAAAATTACAGTTCAACTCTCTCTTCATGAAATACACTATAGTAGTTAAATAAGAAAACCAAAAATAACAATTCACTATCTATCTATCTATCTATCTATCTATCTATCTATCTATCTATCTATCTATCTATCTGTCCTTCTGTCTATCTATACCCTTTTCTATATGTACATTTCCAATGATCATGGTGTAGGTGTATGAGGACATTTTCACATTGTTAAAATGATTTTGTATCTTGACAGGATTGTGTGCTTAAGGATTCTGAGTGTGTTATTCATATTTCAGACAGACTTAAAACTACAGGGAACTAAGTCAGATCAAACCCTGAAGACAGAAAAACATCCCTTTTCTGTAAATTTGGGGAGTGACTACTGGTCTCATAAGTCCAAGCACAGACGTCTTTACAAACCTGCCAGTTTTCTGATGTATTTCTAATAGATTAAGCTGATGTGAATATGATTGTGCTGCAGAATCATCGAAGCTTAACTGCAGAAATACTCAATCTATCTCCGGCAGAAGCTGCCTCAAACTGTGGCAATATTTGACCCACACACCACATCCATATCTATGTCTGTAGATTATGATAAATTATGATTATGATTATGTAGAGACTATAGAATTATACATTTTTAGATTAGGAAGGAAAACTGTTATTTAGGTTATTTAGGTTAAACAATAATCATGTGAAATTCCCTACAGGAATATTCTCAGACATGTAAGTTTTTAACTTTTGACATCTAGTTAATTTCATCACATCTGTGTTTCATTGTCTCTCAGGTGGAGTGATGCTTTGGGGTGACAGTAAAATGTTTGAAGGAGTCAGAGAGTTGACTGTGACTCATTAATGTGTTTGACAGGTCCAGTATCAAACCTCTGGCCTACGATGGATACTGCTAACCAAGATCTGTCAACATCATATATGCATTTTATTACACATAGACCTGGACACTACCAACAATGTTGGCTACAACTTTAACAACAGACTGAATTTTCAAGCCTCACGTTTTGTTTTGTATTGTTTGCTGATTTTTTGCTGTTCCCTCCAGTTCAAGTTGATAAATCTTTTGACAGACATTTTTAGGTGTGTGAAAACATGCCACATGAAATTTCCAGACTATTAAAAAATGTGACTTTAGATCTTAAAAAATGTTTTTTATATTTGGCAAAACATAAAGAATTTTGAATGTTTTACATATATATCAAACACACTTAAATATACTGGGAACCAAATAAGTTAAAAAAAAAAAGTGACTTTCATTATGAGTCTAAATAGAGAAGTTCCTAGAACTCTCTTGGTTTTCTAACGTAGTGGGGGTTTTTTTAATATAAAAATATCTTTGCCAGTTTTCTCTGTGATGATTCAGCTAAGTGCACAACATGTGATTGTTGGGTAGTTTAATTTGCTGACTCCTGGAGTGTCAGTACCATCACACTGTTTGACTTATCTGAGTGTCAAAACCTGACAGACACAGGTTAGTGTCGGTAGAATACTGTGTTTAAGTCATGACGATACTTAACCAAATACATCAGCAAAAAAGTGAGCAGAACAATAAGGGCAAGAGCCAATCAAATATTGAGACAGACACTTCCTTGCATTGAAGTAAAGCATTAGGCAATGGCCAGTCTCACACACACAACAATGAAACCACAGCTTTGAAGGCTGGAAATGAACTTGATCTTCTCTGTCCATTTTTCTCACCCCACAGTTTTAGTTCCTTAGTTTTAGGCCATTAGTGACTTTTAGAGTTAAATCAGTTTTCCTTTACTGCAAGCACAGCCATTTACTAAGGGAGTCAAACTAAGAGCAGACACTAAACCCGTAACACTGCCTTGCTCATCAAAGACCATATTGCTGCTCCAACGTGTCTATGACAATTGGAATTCCTCTCTATGCCTTATGTTTATTTAGATTTAACTGCAGGTGGATTGCATTGCACTGCATTTTCAATTTTTAAGTTCAAGTTTAAGTTTATTTAAAGCCCAATATCACACCTCAGAGGGCTTTACATGCCCAAAGGTTTACAACAGCCAAAGCAGGGCGGGCAAGAAAAAAACCCCAAAAAACGCAGATCATAGAGAAAATGGGAGGATTGTTGAGAAGGACCACAGAGAGTGGAGACCCCTTCATGGCCAGACAGGTGTGCAGTAGGTGCCGACCCAGTGGGCAACCTGCAAACAACACAGAAATAATGAAAATGAAAACACACTAGTAGACAGAAATAAAGAATAACAAAACAGCAGGGGGGGCTCAACGGGGGTCGGCGACACAGCCACAGCGGTGCAGGAAGAACACTAGCCACGAAACCGCAGCAGCCGCCAGCATGGCGATGAAGAGGGAGATGACAGGGAGGGAGGAAGGGGGGGGGGGGCTGGCACACCTAAGAGGAAAGTAGCCACATTCAAACAAGATGCTCATGCTTGAACAAATGAGACACAACCATGCAGAGGATGAGGGAGGGAAAGGAGAGCATTAGTACGGCATCAGCATTTAAAAAAAAAAAAAGAAGAAGAAAATAATTTTATAGATGCATGAATGTTGCGAGACTAGTGGCTGTGGAGGGCGCAGGAGGAGCAGGGCCACGCAGGGCGAGCAGGGCGAGCAGGGCCAGGGACAGCAGGGCATGGAGACAGAATCGGTCCACCGACCTAAGGATGGAGCCACAACCATACACCAAGGCACAGACATCGACCACTCACACAAACAGAAGAGAACAGGTTAGCAACAAAAAGTGACACGGTCAAGACAAAAACAGAGGGGAGGGAGAAGGAGAGAGAAAAATATGAGAGGCATTTAAGCCAGCAGAAACTAAACTAAATTATACCAGATGAACCTACAGCAGAGAGTGAGCCTCCCTCGACGGTTTGAGATTATATTATCCATTAATTGGAGAGAACAAAGTTTGGTTTTAAAGGTATCAAGAGAGTTTGCCTCTCTGATTTCTTTAGGCAGGCTATTCCAGAGAAAGGGAGAGCAGTAGGCAAAGGCACGGTGGCCAGGGGACTTCTTTTTAACTCTTGGAACAATTAATAAACTAGCATCCTGAGAGCGCAGGGCGCGAGGGGGTTATAGGGTGTAATTAAGTCAGATAGATAGGCCGGCGCAAGCTCATGGAGAAGTTTAAATGTTAACAGGGGACTTCAAAATCAGCCCTGGCGTGAATTGGGAGTCAGTGAAGGGAAGCCAGGACAGGAGTAATATGGTCAAACTTCCTTATTCTGGTCAAGATTCTGGCAGCAGCATTCTGGACTAGCTGAAGACTCCTGGTGTTAAAGGCATGCAGACCAGAGCACAGAACATTACAGTTGTCAAGACATGCAAGACACGACAAATGCATGAACAGTGGTTTCTGCATCAGCCTTATATAGCATGGGCCTAATTTTGGTGATATTGCGGAGATGATAAAAGGGCGTTTTTGGTTGTGTTCTTGATATGAGTGACAAGCAAGAGACTAGAGTCAAAAATCACACCAAGGTTTTTAGCTGTGGAATTTTGCGAGAGAATGCGGTTGTCAAAATTTAACATAAGATTATTAAAGAGATGCTTGTGCGCAGGGTAAACCAATGATCAGCATTTCAGTCTTTAAGCATCAGGAAGTCCCTGGACATCTAACTTTTAATAGCAAAAAGACACGCCTTGAGGTTAGCCAATTCAGAATGGTCATTATGCTTGACTTGTAAGAAGGCTGATGCAAAACTGGAGAAAATCTCCAGTCTTGGTGGGTGGGAATTCATCCATATTGTTCATTTGTTGATGAACATGCAGTAATATGAAGTGGTTGATGTATTTTGTGATTAAACTCTGTTTTTTTTCTCTCCGGAAATTGAGAGAAACCGAGAGAGGTTTTAAGGTGTGCCTCTGCTTGAATGATTCAGCTTTCAGTCTAGGACTCCAAAAGCAATAGATCAAGATCAGCTCCCATAATATTGCATTGTGTCCTCCGAAACACCTGTGGACTTACTTAATTATGTGGTTCTTGCTACTCAAAAGTTCCACACTAGAGGGAGCAACTGAGCTGATGAAAAATACTGTAGATGTTTGTTGTATTGAGAATTGTAGGGGAGACAGTTGTGTTATTGTGATGATTAAACCACACAAAAGACTTCCTCAGTACAGTTAAATTATAACTGTGTATGTTAGGCTGGCTTAGGGCAGTTTTCAGTGTATGGACATGTGTATGGACATGCATCTCATCTTCAGTGCTTTAACAAAAACTTGTTACTGCAGGAAATTAAACACAACTTGCTGTTATACAGAAGCTGTATAGAAAGTGGCAGCTCCACCATTTCAAAAAAAGAATTAATTGTGGCAATAGTCTGAAAGCAGGATTTGTCAGGAAACATATATTTTTATCACAGAAAGTTGTCACACAGACAAACAACAAATATAGAATAAATGTTGATTGCTATGTCTGATAATTAAGTGTTTCATTGGTGCAGAAGAGCAGCTAGAGTTCAACAGCTTAGGTCAAATGTGCTTACTGAAATCATTATACCACTTAAGTTTAAATATTTAGAAAGTTGAATTTTAACCTAAAAGCAATGTGTTTCTGATCTGTGGGTTAAAGCTAGTCGACCAAAGTGTCAGCTCCAAGCTTTTTTTCACCCAGCTTAAGACTGCCAGTTTCTTGTGCTATCCTAAGACCCCACCACGGCACAAACCCTGAGATGATGAACAGGCTGATTTACCGCATGCTAACTGACCTCGATAAATACGTCTTCTCAGTATTAAGTGGTGATTGCTGGATTACAGAGATCTCTCCACAGGGATCGCACTTTGACACTAACAAAGATCAGTCCTCTTGCCATGTCTCTAATTTGTAATACCTTTATTTCAATTTCAAATTAACAATTGCAGATGTAATGATGGCTACAGAAAGCCAACAGGCCATTTAAATACAGATGCATGCTATATCACAAGATGAGGTTCCTCCTGTGCGTTAACTCACAGTTCATTCATATCATTACTGCTTGACTGTCAGTTTTCAGCCAAGTTGTACCAAATTCAATGTACTATCCATTATCTGAAACTCTTTACTGGCTTTTTTTTAGTTGTTTTATCTTTCCCCCCAGCCCAGAATGGCCAATTCCCTGAACTCTCTCAGGTCACCACCACAGCAAAACTGCTACATCAGAACAGGAGGTTGAGAACCTTGAGAAGTGTGAAGAAAAAAAGAAATAAAAAGAAGAAGTGGTTGAAGTATGGTTCTGGGTTTGGTAATAGTCACATATAAAAGACCACAGCAGGGAAAAATCAACAGCTCCCTCACTCGAGTGCTCTGTTCTCCCAGCTCCCCGAGTCTCATCCCTTCACTGAAGAGATTTTCTGAGTCACCAACCTTCTCCTGAAAGGCTCAAGTAAGTCTTACCACATTTTAAAAGTACTCATAGTTTCTGCTAGATATGTATCATTGTGGAAAAACATATTGATATCACTGATATCACAGAAATATCTATATAAAGTTATGTATTGCAGATATGTATTACATACCATGTAACTCTATGGCACATCGATTGTACTTCGTAAGTCATATGCATAATGGATGCAAAATCTAATATTTAGCTTCATTTGAATGATATGATGCAAACAAGGCAATTATTTTTCATAACAAAGTGTGTTGATCTCCACATCCACCCCCCCACCCCCCACCCCCACTTACAGTACCTAGGTATTATATTTTTATATAATTTTATATATAATATTTTTATATTTTCTTTGGTCACATAAATGCTAAGAGCACATGACCTTAATTTCTTTTCTTTTTTTTTACTTTTTTTTTTTTTTACTCTTTTACTTTTTTTTTTTTTTTTTACATAAATTCCAGTGTTTCATATAACTTCCCAAATCACTGATTCTCTCTCTCTCTCTCTCTCTCTCTCTCTCTCTCTCTCTCTCTCATGTAAGGATGAAGTCTGCTGTTCTCTTTGTTTTTATTGGCATCATGACCCTCTGTCAAACACAGAGTAATAATAACCGAAATAACCGTACGAGCCACAATGACCAGCCCTGTAAAAAAAATAAAAATGGCCAGACTTATCCACAGTTCAGCCACAAGCACATCCTCAACGAAAACCTGAACGATAAGAATCAGTGGGAAACGTACTTAGATGGAAACAGACTGTGTGGAAGATTTCGTGTGCAGTCTTTCTTCCTGAAAAAGGATGAACGGGATGTGAAACGAATCTGCAATGGTGGAGGTTTTCAGACAAAGGGCAACGTGTGTGTCAGTCACAAAACGTTCAGGGTGGTTAATGTTCGGAGTAAAATGGATCAGAATAATCAGTGTGTAGTGACACGTGTTGATCCTCAGCAGAGCTTTGTAACTGTGGCTTGTGATGTTGTTGACAATCAGTGTGTCCCTCTACACTACTCAGGACACTACGACGATCAGCCAACACACACAAAGAGAGTCTGTAGACCACCACGTCGAAAGTTTCTAAGAATTCTTCAGTAATGAAATGAATGCAGGATACAGTTTGAAATGTATATTGACACACTCTGTCAGTGTGTGAGAGTACACCTGAATTTCCACTCTGTCCTTGAATGATTTTCTTTATTACTCTGATTTTTGTTCCTGTCTATCTGATGGATGTTCATGGAACGGTATTTCTTCTCTAGTTCTTAACTAAAAATCACTGTTTTGTTCCTGTCTATCTGATGGATGTTCATGGAACTGTATTTCTTCTCTAATGCTTAACTAAAAATCACTGTTTTGTTCCTGTCTATCTGATGGATGTATATGGAACTGTATTTCTTCTCTAATGCTTCAATAAAAGCCCATTCTTAAGCATGCACTACACTGGTGTCCTCTGCAATTCACTGGTATAGTACAGAATCTGGGATCTTTAGTTCTCTTTCTCTCTCTCTCTCTCTCTCCCTCTGTGTGTGTGTGTGTGTGTGTGTGTGTGTGTCTTGAGGGCAGGAAAGTCATGTTATACTTTCTACAGACCTTGCCTTTCAGTTGAACAAACTCCCTCTTTAGAAACGAGACAAAACTCAAGATCTCTGTTTTGTGGAAACTGTCTCCCTGCCCGAGTGCTTTAATAAAATCTTTTTTTCAGGCAGGAACAAAATGTATTGTTGTTTGTTCTCAGACTTTTTACAGTTTTGTACAATAGGTAACTTTTTTTTAAGAAGATTAAGTTTCCTAACAGTGTTTACTTTGCTCAGTCGCTGAACTAGGTGTGAAAAGCAGCACTGAACTAGAAAGAGAAGCGGTCAAAAGTTTGCTTGTTTTTGTTTGTTTGTTTGTTTGTTTTACTTTCTTCCAGTGGTCTGAGGGCCTCAATTTCTCTCATTTTATTTTAAATGAAAGGTTACATAAAACACACGTTGCAGCTACTTGGCTGATCCGCAGACAAACTGAAGACATGTGATCTCTCGGGGCGAAACCGAAGGAGCCAGTTCACTATTATACCGTTAAACAAAAGTCAGATCGATTTCAGCTGTTGAGATATTTGTGTCAACCTCAGCTGTCTTTGGCAAAATGGCATGTTCTTTATGGAGGTATAGTAAAAATATCACTGCTCAAAAAGTTAACAATGAATAAACACTTGCAGAATTAAAAACTGATGATGCAAAACTGACAGTCTGATCGATTACGAACATTTTTCGATCTTTAGTTAAAACCTGTTTGTGCTATTTCAGCACAGTTCATTCAAAATGAAGTCTAAAGACTGTTGGACAGTTTCCAATTGTGCTAACAAACATAAACAGGTTTTGTTTGTAGTTTTCTAAGGAAACACAGCAAATAAATTGTTCTACGTGTTGCAGTTTCAAATTTGGTTTGAAAACAGTGGCACATATCCCATATAGGTGATATAAGCTAACTGCCTCAGCAAAAAAAAACACCTAAATTTACTCAGTCTTTCATTTATAGGTACTCTGAAAACAATCGTGATTCATTTGAAAGGCAGGTCTTATAGTGTCCTTATATCAGCGGATATATCCTACATGTTAACAAGGAACTTGTTGGAAGATTTTTTCTCATTCGCTTAGACACGGTCAGTAAACATATAACCTCAGTCTAAAAGCACTGCCACAGAACCCTGTAATATTAATGCAACTGGTAAAGGAACTGTTTCATTTCTTATCATTTTCTCGCGAAATTCAAATCCTACTGCATATTTAACACAACAGTAAACGCAGCCGTCGTTGTGTAGTTCCAGCTCTCATTTAACTATGACAGTTAGCACAGACCTCGTACATTTTTTGCATCGTTGCATGCAAAATATTACGTACAATAGGCACTGTGCTTGTACCGAAGAAAAGGCCAGTTTGATATATGCTTTTCCACACTGTAAAACCGAATCAGTTCAGAGTACTCAAAAGTTTTGTCGTAACGTATTACCTAAGAAAATTTAAGTACCTGTAATATTTTTTTTAAATTAAACTTTAAATTAAGAATATATTTTCAGTTAACTCATTCTATTTGTTTCTTTTTTAATACATTTAAATTTCTCTTAACTTATAAGTAACTGAAGTTAAATTAAATCACTAGTCATGTTACCTGAAATATTTCAGTGATTATGCACTAATGACAAATTATATCATTTAAAGCCAAAATTGATGAGACACCGACCAAAAACCATGTCATCATCGTCAGGAACGAGCTACGTTCCTTCTGTCTAGCTGCTTTCGCAGACGTCAACAATTCTCCACAACGAAATTACTAACACCCCATGACATTCAAAGGTCGTTTCACTGCACCAGTTTACCAATTATGCGAGATTCTGACTTAGAGGTGTTCAGTCATTATCTCACAGATGGTAACTTCACAGCACTGGCTTGTCGGCCGAGCATTAGAACACACGCAAAGTAGTTATTATGATGACTGTGGTGACCGTTTTATTACGTTTTATAACTCAATTTTTTAAAAGTCAGTAGAACATATAAGGACATATGTGTTTATACAACTTAATAGAATTAAGTTATCTGAACTTTCGGGTTTACAGTTCTTGCAGCTGAAATGCAAACATGCATACATAGAAATGCTGATGTAGGCCTTTTCCATTGCTGAAGTTACAAGGTTCTTAAAAATGTGTTGAAATGAGTTTTAAGAATTAACTTAACAAATGAACTTCCCTTTTCTGGAAATTGAAAGAGTGACTTTCATTATGAGTTCAAGTTCCTAGAAGTTTCTAGAAGTTCCTAGAACTCTCCTGGTTTTGCGCTGTAATGTTTTTATAAGTATTTTTGTCTCAGTGAAGTTTCAGCAGACTATGGAGACATGGGGCTAATTACAGTCTAATTACATGTCTGTGTAGCAGATAGTTAAATTTCCTGACTTCTGGTGGGTCAGTCTCATCACGACCGATCTGAGCCTCAAATCTTGATTATCTGACATGTAAGATTCTGTGATTTTTTATTTTTAATTTTTGTGATTGTTCTCTTGTTTCATCATTGTTTTTTTGTTTGTTTGCTTGTTTGTTTTGTTTTTGTTTGTTTGTTTGTTTGAGATTCTGGGGGGAAAAAAATCACATTATCCTTATAACAGTTTGATGTCCATCTGTCACGGTCTGAGGTTTATATTCAGTGTTACGACCCCGTCTAGGGTGGGGTGAACATAAATGAGTGGGAGAAACCTCCTTCTCCTGCCGCCTGAGTGAACCCAAAAAAAACACCAATACCGAAACCGATATAAAATAGTCAGCCTGTTTTTATTACTATATATATATATATATAACTATGTACAAACGCAAAAGACTTCAGGGGTGAGCCAGGCCAAAACAATAAACAAAACACATCTAACTAATAGGAAAAAGGGAATAACCTACAAACGAATACCAAAGTAAAGACAAATTCGACTTTCCTTCCTAACTAATATAAACAGGAGAAAATACGTTTTAAACGGAAATGGCACTCACCCCCTACGTGTGCTGACTATAAAAAGCAAACACAAAAGAAACCAACACGAAGAATGCACTATTTACACCTATTTACACATTTTACTGGATGTGGACTCATGAGTCCACATCATTGCCACAAGGGCTCACAAAATATAACAACGACGTGGCAGCAGGAGTTCAAATGGGAGGTTCCGCGCCAGATGTGTAGCCGTCGTCTTTTAAACTTTCCCTCGGATGTTCCCCAGCCAATGGTGATCCGCCAGCAAACCTGAAAAGAAAATGGGGGCGGGGAGCGAAAGGGAGACATAGAGACAGAGGGAACACCCGAGCGGTAACAAAACTACGTCCGAGGACGTAACATCAGTGTCAGGTTTATATTCAGGGTCAGTTTTATATTCAGTGTCAGGTTTATATTCAGTGTCAGGTTTATATTCAGGGTCAGGTGTATATTCAGGGTCAGGTGTATATTCAGTGTCAGGTTTATATTCAGGGTCAGGTTTATATTCAGGGTCAGTTTTATATTCAGTGTCAAGTTTATATTCAGTGTCAGGTTTATATTCAGTGTCAGGTTTATATTCAGGGTCAGTTTTATATTCAGTGTCAGGTTTATATTCAGTGTCAGGTTTATATTCAGGGTCACCGCACCGCCCTAGCGTCAGCCTCCGCCTCGACTGGCACACCTGCCTCCACCAGACCAACACCAGCAACGTCGGCCAGGTCACCACCAGGCAAAACTCCCTGTTTCATCAACTCAGCCTGCACCACAGCCTTTATCTCCTTCTTAGTAGTAAGATTATGCACTGATATGTTATAAAAATCAGCCACTACTACGAGATCCGATTTTCGACAGCGGTTGAACTGACCCACCGTCGGACGAATAACAAATTCCTCCAAATGGAATTCCATTTTAAATCACCGTCCCACCAACAAACGAAAACTGCCAACCAAACATTTGTTGAATTTGCACGTGAGAAAGGAGTTCTTTTTGATAAATGGTGCGCTGCTAGCAGGGTCACTGATTTCGATCAGCTACGGGAATTGATTCTCTTAGAGGATTTTAAAAGATGTTTGTCTGATAATATTGTGGTTTATTTAAATGAACAAAAGGTGATGTCATTAGCTAATGCAGCAGTACTGGCCGACGAGTTTATTTTAACACACAAGACTATTTTTCCCTCATCAAGGGGAAAAGAAGTGTTACCCAGGGTCGAGTCAGGTGGTGTCGTGGTTTCTGGTCGTGGAGGAGTCCTAAACTTCCTCGCCCAGTTTCTCCTCGTGCGGGTGAAACTCGTGAATGCTTTTATTGTCGCAAACCGGGTCATTTAATTGCAGACTGTAAAGCGTGGAACAAAAAGCGCAATAATAACCCAAAGAGTGTTGGTCTTTTGCAAACCTTGTGTCCGTCTCCTGCTGATTCAGTTGCACCAGGTTGTGACTCTGGTTATGAACCATTTCTGTGGAGTGGTTTTGTGTCTCTCACCAGTGATCAAACTGATCGGCAACCTGTCACTATTTTAAGAGACACTGGTGCGGCGCAATCTTTTATTCTTGGCAGTGTGCTGCCGTTTTCGGTAGAATCATTTTCTGGGTCCCATGTGTTGGTGCAAGGAATTGAACTGGGTTGCGTCAAAGTTCCCATCCATACTATCTACCTTGATTCTGAGCTAGTGTCAGGCTCGGTAAGGATTGGCGTGTGTACCCAGCTGCCAGTGAATGGTGTTTCTGTCATTCTTGGTAATGATTTAGCTGGAGGTAAAGTATTTCCTTTCCCCGAGGTAACTGACAAGCCTGATGTGCCCTCCAATGACATAGCTAATTCATTCCCTAGTGTTTTCCCTGCTTGCGTGGTGACGCGTGCTCAAGCACGTAAATTTGGTCAGGACGTGGACCTGGCTGATACTTTTATGAATGTGTCTAATGTGCCTTCGGTGGGCAAGGTGCAAAACTCTACTGGGTCCCTTACGGAGCTGCTGGTCTCTGTAACTGACGCGGACGGAGCAGCGTCGCTAGGGATCGGGAAAGAACAACTCATTGCTGCTCAAAAAGCAGATCCTTCCCTAGCTCGCTGTTTCTCCGTGGTGGTTTCGGAAAGTGAGTTGCCACTAAAAAAAGTGGCGTATTTTTACGATGGTGGTGTGTTAATGCGCAAGTGGACACCGTCCACACAGGATGATCGTGATTGGAATTCGTTTTACCAACTTGTGGTTCCTACGGGTTATCGAACACAAATACTGACACTGGCACACGATAATGCATTGTCCGGCCATTTAGGAATCAGAAAAACTTTTTATCGGATTTCTCGTTATTTCTTTTGGCCTGGATTAAAATCATCGATTGCAGAATACTGCCGATCCTGCCATGTGTGTCAGCTTGTGGGAAAACCCAACCAACCAATTCCTCCAGCTCCGCTTCATCCTATCCCTGTTCTAGGCGCGCCATTCGAATGCATCATCCTCGACTGTGTGGGCCCTTTGCCGAAAACAAAATCAGGAAATCAGTACATTCTAACTATGATGTGTGCTGCCACACGATTCCCAGAGGCGGTTCCGCTGCGTGCCATTAAGACGAAGGCAGTAGTGAAAGCTTTGGTGAAATTTTGTTCTACTTTTGGTCTACCGAAAGTGATTCAAACAGACAAAGGTACGAATTTCACTTCCAAGTTGTTTGCTCAGGTACTGCAGCAATTGTCCATCAGGAACCAGACATCAAGTGCTTACCACCCGGAGAGTCAAGGCGCACTGGAGCGTTTCCATCAGTCTCTGAAGTCCATGTTGCGCACGTACTGCCTTGATTCGGGAAATGAGTGGGATGAGGGG
The DNA here is from genome assembly GCF_902362185.1 of Chanos chanos. Lineage (NCBI taxonomy): Eukaryota > Metazoa > Chordata > Actinopteri > Gonorynchiformes > Chanidae > Chanos > Chanos chanos. Next base: position 44,710,324 of record NC_044501.1, on the reverse strand, counting down.
CTTCCCTTAGTGTTATTTGCGGTGCGTGAGACGGTACAAGAATCTCTTGGGTTCAGTCCCGCTGAATTAGTGTTCGGTCACACGGTTCGGGGACCATTGAAACTTTTAAGGGAAACGTTAGTGTCTGAAACGCGATGTGAACAGAATGTTTTAGATTATGTTAGTTCTTTTCGTGAGCGCCTCCATCGAGCTTGCGCTGTCGCAAAACAGTCTCTGGGGGTGTCTCAATCGAAAATGAAACTACATTACGACCGAAAGTCGGTAAAAAGAGATTTTATTCCTGGGGCACAAGTGCTTGTTTTACTTCCCGTCCCTGGTGCTGCACTGAAGGCTCGTTTCTCTGGTCCTTATGTAATCAGGTCAAAGCTTAGCGAGACCGATTACGTGGTTGAGACACCGAACAGAAAACGCAAAACTCGAGTGTGTCACGTCAACATGTTGAAACCCTATGTTGACCGTAGTATAGGTGAAAACAGTGTACCCGTGCCTGTGAATCCCGAGGTTAAAGGGGTGGCTTCTGTCTCCCTAGTGTCCTCTTATTGTCCGGAGGAAGACGGGTTGGTGATGCGTTCTGCTCCTGTGTGCTGTGGTCGGCTGCAGAACTCCGAAATCTTAGAAAATCTGGAGTCGCACCTGTCGCACCTGTCGGTCTCGGCTCGTGTCGACATAATCCAGTTAGTCCGAAACCATTTGTCCATATTTGGTGACATTCCGACTCAAACTACTGTGCTGCTACATGACATCGATGTTGGTGAACACATTCCAATTAAACAGCACGCATACCGTGTGAATCCAACAAAGAAGGCCATGATGCAAAAAGAGGTCGAGTACTTATTGGAAAATGGGTTTGCTATGCCTAGCTCTAGTTCGTGGAGTTCTCCTTGTATCTTGGTGCCTAAACCTGACGGAAGCGTGAGGTTTTGCACTGATTACCGGAGAGTGAACGCAGTAACCAAACCTGATTCTTTTCCATTGCCTCGTATGGAGGATTGTATAGACAAGGTTGGTTCTGCGCGTTTTGTTACAAAACTTGACCTATTGAAGGGTTATTGGCAGGTACCATTAACCCCTCGGGCCTCTGAGATATCTGCTTTCGTGACTCCTGATAGTTTTTTACAGTACACGGTTTTGCCCTTTGGTCTTAGAAATGCGCCTGCTACATTTCAGAGACTAATGAACCTGGTGCTGGCAGGTGTGCCGAACTGCGAAGCCTATTTAGATGATATAGTGGTGTATACGTCTACCTGGGCTGAGCACATGCAGATTTTATCCATTGTATTTGGGCGTCTGCTAGAGGCTTCCCTTACTCTTAATCTGGCAAAGTGCGAGTTCGGCAAAGCCACTGTAACCTATCTAGGTAAAGAGGTTGGTCAAGGTCAGGTGCGACCTGTGGAAGCTAAGGTCTCTGCGATTGTGAATTTCCCCGTGCCCAAAACGCGGCGAGAGTTACGCAGGTTTTTAGGCATGGCCGGCTATTACAGAGCTTTCTGCCGAAATTTCTCCAGCGTTGTAGCCCCGCTCACTGATTTATTCAGAGCAGATAAGGAGTTGGTGTGGACGACAGAGTGTCAGTGTGCTTTTAATTCAGTAAAGTCTCTCCTGTGTAACACGCCAGTGCTTGCCGCTCCTGATTTTACGCGGCCGTTCAAACTGGAGGTAGATGCCAGCGCTACTGGCGCTGGTGCGGTTTTATTACAGGAAGACTCTCACGGTATCGATCACCCTGTCAGTTTCTACTCAAAAAAGTTCACCAAGCATCAGCTTCATTATAGCACCATTGAGAAGGAGACGCTTGCCCTCCTGCTTGCGCTGCAGCAGTTTGAGGTGTATCTTGGGTCCAGCACTCTCCCTATCTCAGTCTATACTGATCACAACCCGCTGGTGTTCTTAAGTCGCATGTGCAATGCAAATCAGAGACTGATGAGGTGGTCTTTACTAGCACAATCTTTTCCGCTAGACATTAAACACAAAAAAGGGTCTGAAAATGTTGTGGCGGACGCTTTATCCCGCACCTGAAAGTGTAAGTGGGAGTATTGTATTATCGTGGTGTGTACAGTATGACTGCGTCGACGAAGTTTGGTATGTGTAAACCAACATTGATGTGTGCTTTTGTGTGTGGGGGTGTTACGTCCTCGGACGTAGTTTTGTTACCGCTCGGGTGTTCCCTCTGTCTCTATGTCTCCCTTTCGCTCCCCGCCCCCATTTTCTTTTCAGGTTTGCTGGCGGATCACCATTGGCTGGGGAACATCCGAGGGAAAGTTTAAAAGACGACGGCTACACATCTGGCGCGGAACCTCCCATTTGAACTCCTGCTGCCACGTCGTTGTTATATTTTGTGAGCCCTTGTGGCAATGATGTGGACTCATGAGTCCACATCCAGTAAAATGTGTAAATAGGTGTAAATAGTGCATTCTTCGTGTTGGTTTCTTTTGTGTTTGCTTTTTATAGTCAGCACACGTAGGGGGTGAGTGCCATTTCCGTTTAAAACGTATTTTCTCCTGTTTATATTAGTTAGGAAGGAAAGTCGAATTTGTCTTTACTTTGGTATTCGTTTGTAGGTTATTCCCTTTTTCCTATTAGTTAGATGTGTTTTGTTTATTGTTTTGGCCTGGCTCACCCCTGAAGTCTTTTGCGTTTGTACATAGTTATATATATATATATATAGTAATAAAAACAGGCTGACTATTTTATATCGGTTTCGGTATTGGTGTTTTTTTTGGGTTCACTCAGGCGGCAGGAGAAGGAGGTTTCTCCCACTCATTTATGTTCACCCCACCCTAGACGGGGTCGTAACAGGTGTATATTCAGGGTCAGTTTTATATTCAGGGTCAGGTTTATATTCAGGGTCAGGTTTATATTCAGGGTCAGGTTTATATTCATGGTCAGGTTTATATTCAGGGTCAGGCTTTCATTCAGGCACTGAGAGGGACAGACACAGTCAGGACTCGGCCTGCACATAAATCTCTAGTTTACAATATCGTCACTGAACCCTCATTATAGCTTTATTCATAACACTAAAAACAAACTACTGAAATGAACTAAGTTAGCATCACAGTGAGAACTGTAAAGTGATTGGGTCTGTTTTCTTTTTTCTCTTTTCTCTTTTTTTTGGTCCAACGGTTGCTTTGTATAAGCAAGCTAATTATTTCACTAGTCGTGCCTGTCATATTTTGAACTTATTGTATGGGTTGCAAGTGATGTTTGTTAATTGAATTGTTTTATTGAATTAGACTCATTTCAGCTCTGTTACTTCGACAGCCTCTGGAATACCTTTTTTCACTGCCTATAACATCTTGTTCTATCTGTATGACAACTTTTAACCTCTCCTTTGTTACACTGTCTTTTCAGGACACACTGTCTGCATGCATTCTCTTATGTAGCTGGGATCTAAACTGCTCCCGTCTTGTGTGATCAAGCTTACAGGTGATGAGGAACTGGTGGTATGACGCAGTCACAGTATGCAAACTCTTTTAGAAAAAGTACCTGTGGGAAGAAATCCCCGGTGTCATTAGTTCATACATACACCTATATAATAAATACTACAGCAACAACAACCACAACAACAATAATTATAATAATAATAATGAAAGGCATTGAGGGAGACAGTCTCAAACTTCTACACTTGATTTCTCTGTCTATACAGAGCAGTAGCTCAGACAAAACAATACCTACATGTCTTAAAATCACATTATGTACAACTAAATAGACAAATTATGCAATATGTGATTTTTTTTACTGTAATTTTGTATCCGTAATCATGGGGTGATATTGTTCCCTCTCAATCAAAAAGGAACCAAAAAGTATTTCTGAACAATTTGGCGCCCTCTGCTGACCTTCTGCAGCACTGCAGTTTGGCAATAACAGGTCATCAGGATGACGTGAGGTGAGAGGGTAGTGTATGGGTCCCTGCTGTTAGAGAGAACTACAGGTTAATATGGTTTTAGTGCCTTTAAGTGCCTTTATTTATGCCCAGACACTTTCTTTTGACATTATGTTTCCTCAGATTATGAATCTCAGAATTATTTTCACTCTGTATACCTAAATTTTCCCACATCTGCAAAGCCTTCACTATCATGTTAACAACCAAACAAACAGATAAGAAAGAAAGAAAGAAAGAAAGAAAGAAAGAAAGAAAAAGAGAGAAAGAAACCCCCTATTGCTCAAGAGAGATTCATCATTAATAAAATATTATGCCCCTCTGTGACAAAAAAAAAGAAAAAAAAGAAAAAAAGAACTTGAGAGAAAGAAAGAAAGAAAGAAAGAAAGAAAGAAAGAAAGAAAGAAAGAAAGAAAGAAAAATACCCACACCATTTGTGACTGCAACTTTGCCCAAGTGCAGTATATTACATCAATGTCATGGTTAAGGCTATGTTGTCAGTCTGTTCCTTATGTTTCTAGTGTTTCCCTTTCCCTGTGCTCCCCCTGTTGGTTTGTCTTCTCTGTTGCGCGTGTGTGTGTTGTGGGCGTGGCCTCTCTCTCTCTCTCTCTACACTTCCAGACTGCCTACACACCTGCGATCAGTCATCTCATCACGTCACAGTATTTAAACCCTGGTGTTTCATCCACTCGTCACCAGATCGTTGTTTCAGCCTGTGTGGTAGAACTCTCTTCTTGGTCTCTCTTTGTATTCTATTGGTCTTTTGTAGTTTGCATATCAGTGTTTATCTGCCTGTTCTTTCTCTAAAGGATTACCTGCATGTCACTCCACATCTCCAGTGTGCCCTTCGCCTGCCTGTCACCCTTAAGCCCCGCCTCCTTAGTCCCACTACTCCACCTCGCTCACAGCTCCACCCTGCAACCTCGCTCATCATCCGCTTCCTTGCCTGCTACCTTCATCTCCTCTGCCTCCATTTCCATCTCCATACTACAACTTGTCAATAAACCCTCCTTCATTCTAAACCTGAGTTGTGTTCTGCATTTGGGTTTCCTAAGTTGACTGTCACAATTAAAACGTTTGGTGACGGACTTCACCTGGGTGAGAAATTATTATTATTATTATTTTTTTATTTGCTACCACAGAGCCAACTGTTCATGAACAAGAAGTTATGGACCAATGTCATCTCCAATACAACCACAAACAAGGCCTAGTGCTCAAGAGAGATTCATTATTAATAATATACTGTATCCCTCTGTGGCAAAAAAAAAAGTGAAAAAAAAAAAACAACTAACCATCGCCCGTGTTCTTTCTCTTTTTCTCACCTTTTATTTTTGTCCCTTTGTTTTTTCGTAGCAGAGGCTTGTTGTTGTTGTTTTTGGTATAAGACAGTGATATGAAGGACACTCCTCGCCCGTACCTGGAGTGTCTTTAAGTCAAGCTAATAGGCCTGACCTTACGTCACCCCTCATCACTGTTGAACCCTGACTACTCTGACACAGTTTGTTACATTACTATATCATGGTGTGCAAAGTCGACAGAGACGAGAGCTGAAACAGAATTTCACATTCTTATTTCATATTAGTTCATTGTTTACGTTTGGGGGCTCCTTTGAAGGAGATCGTTTTTGACTCTCAAATAAAGAGTTCGGGAATTTGGAAAAAAGGAATGTGGACAGAATGTTTTCTTAAGTGCCTGTATGTATAATATCAGTGCATATGATATCTGAAATAATAATTCTTGTAGACTACTGCGTTAACCTGCTGCAAGTATGTGTGCAAATAAGTAAACTGGGACAGAAAATGTTATATTTGTCATTACACAGCCTACAAGTAACATAAAACATAATCAAAAGATTAGTGATATTTTTTCCAATTTTATTTTGGTTACCTCTGACTGATTTTAATTTAATTTTCTGTAATTAGGCAAAAGATGCTTAATTAAAGGTGCTTAAATTAAGCACGGTGGCACTGGGTGGGTAGCGCAGTCGCCTCACAGCGAGCAGGTCTTTGGTCTGATTCCAAGGTCCTTACTGTGTGGAGTTTGCATGTTCTCCCCGTGTCTGCATGGGTTTCCTCCGGGAGCTCCAGTTTCCTCCCACAGTCCAAAGACATACAGGTCAGGTGAACTGGAGACATTAAATTGCCCCTAGGCAACTGTGAGGTGTGAATGTGTTTGTCTGTGTGTGTCTGCCCTGCGATGGACTGGCGACCTGTCCTGGGCGTTTCCCCGCTTTTTGCCCAGTGAATGCTGGGATAGGCTCCAGCATCTCCCGTGAACCTTATTAGGGATATCAGCTTTGACAAAGAATGAATAATTAAGCATTGTTGTTTGATCTGGCTTAGAAGGATTCACCATTTTGCATTTTCTCAATCCTCAAAAACTTACCATCATGAAAAAAGACACTAGCTAAATGTATATCCACATTTATATGTATAAATGTGTAAGGTATAAGTAAAATATAAATGTATTTATGAATACTTTACTGTAAAACTGAGAGTATGAGTACCTTTGCAGTTATAATATCATCATCAATGTAATATATCATCATTATTAGATGGCAATATGCCCTCCAGTGCATAATGTAATGCTATGCAGAGAGTGGATACAGCACACCTTTGGGAACCATAAGCTTAACTGGGCCTTTATCATAAATCTTAGATTAAAGATATGAAAGATATTTAATGTGACTTTCAATCTTGTGTTATACAGATAATAACCAGGAACTGGACTCACGACAGGAATATCCAACTGTCCTTAGACACTATGCATACTCTGGCCTGCTCTTCTGTCTCATTGGGTTTCTTTTCAGAGAGAATGGTCATTTTAATGCCAAACTCATTAGCTTCAGTAGACCTGAAGATCACACAGATATGCAAATACACATGCACACACACATACATGCATGCACATACACACACATACACACATTTTACCACATTAATCAAACTTGTCTAATGTCTCTTGCTCTCCTCCCTAAAAATTGCTTACCTTCATCATTGTACTCCATTCCAATTGTCCCACCTGTGTAAAACACAAAGACTTTCTGGGAACCTTTGGTTGTCATGGTGACTTGTTTTTTTTAATTTTAGTGACAGTTGACACCAGTGTAGCTCTTTGAGTCTCGTTTAAATGTTGCTCTTCTTGTTACCCGTGTCTAATACAGTATATACCGCCATCAGGAGGCCGGGTTACGACACGCAGAGTCGAGCTCATGTGACCAGAAATGCAGCAGTTGGCTGGAAACTGGCCCACTTGGTTTAATGAAAAAGTGTTACGACATTAAGAATTCCGTGGATTCCCGTGTCTAAGACATTCTTTGTTTAACATGCCAAAAAAAAGTCCTTACACAGTGTCTACAGTGGTAAAGCCTTTTGACTGCATCTGTTTCTCACAGACGGGTCAGAAACCTGAGGATGAAACTTCACCCACACCTGATGATGTCACAATGGGTCAGGTGGTACATTCCTAACCACTAAGACTGAGCCCAATGGTAAAAAAAAACCAAACAAAAAAACAAACCTTATAGTGTTTCACCTGCTCCTTTACCTACCGTGGTCAGAACCTGAAATGATCACATGCATCCATGTGACACCGGAGGCCTCTCCTCTCGTGGTCCACCTCTGCTTTACAAAATGTAGCACTGCCATCATCAGCAACGACAGGGGTGTTTTCACCAGGTGTTGACGTTTGATGAAGTCAAACCGCTGTGCAGATTACTTTGGAGGGACATAAGGGATCGTGAGGAGCCTGACATCTAATACTGACAAGTGATCCCATTCAGAACAGAACAACTCCAACAGAACCATGGCATTAAATGCAACTTGAAGGCATGAGTGATAGAATCTTGCTTTTATGTCAGTAGCTCTAGTAATTTCCTGTTTCAGCTGAGCTAAGAGGTATGCAAGTGAACTGTAACAACCTTTGACTGGATTTGTTCTTGGGACGCGGGTCAATAAATACTCTAACTAACACCCAGGCATTGGTCACTTCCCAAGGAACTCCAGTTAAGGAGCAGTGAGCTGTGGTTTATACAAACTAGAGAAAACCCATAAGACAGACCCTTAGGACCATCAAGACAAGGTTCTACAAGTGTATCATTAGGATACAGCGTAAACGGTGTCGAATTCTTCATGGGGTAAAATTATATACTGTAGTTGTTTCAGCCTCTGGGCAAGTTTTTTGGTCAGACAACACACTGTCGTTATTAGGTTCTACAGACAAGGTTCTACAAGTGTATCATTAGGATACAGCGTAAACGGTGTCGAATTCTTCATGGGTTAAAATTATATACTGTAGTTGTTTCAGCCTCTGGGCAAGTTTTTGGTCAGACAACACACTGTCGTTATTAGCCATTTGTAATATCCTAGGAGATTAGACCAATACACACTGCTTTAATAAGTTAATCAGTTGATGCATACTCCTTTTAACCCTACAAGAAAGGGAACAGGGAGGGGAAGGGGAACTTTTTTTTCTTGAAAAAAATGAAAAAGTCACTTGGAGAGAAATTACTTTAAATATATTAGGAACACAAAGTTTAACATGCACCGCAGTTCTGAAAAGCTTTGTATTCTGATAACAGTGCACAGTTAAAAGTTATGTTTATGCAAAACTTCTAATAAAAATGTAATTTACTTAAAATAGGCTGTGGAACCACCCGGACAACACAGCTCATCTACCTAATGTTAGAAAATAGTTCCCGCTTGATTACTTTTTGGGGAAACATTTCATAAGGTTCTTGGAACGTCCTACTTATGTTGAAAATTGGAATGTTCCCCCGAAAGCTCCAAGAACTTAAAAACATAATGTTCTTTCACAGTTCAGTGACAACAAACAGGGAACATTTGCCAAAAAGATTTGTTTTGTTTTGTGTCTGTACAGCTGAATGCTTAATGGTTACTTCCAGGCTAACTCCCTTGATTCGACGTGTCAGAAGAAAAGCCAAGTTTCCTGCTTTGCATGGAGTTGAGTAAATGATCTTATTTACATTTAGCCCCACTGGCCTGATGGCACAGCTTCCAGGGATAGCGCCCCAGCTACCAGTACCACAGGAGTCGGTTTACGCCGGGCTAAGAACGTAGCCATGAATTCTGATGCGGCCCTGAAACTATGTCTCTGAACATATGGTCTGTACATACTTTGTTTTCTATTAAAGCTCTGGTATTTATCTTTACAAAACAAAGGAATACATCTGCTGCAGAAACTGTCGGCGAAGGTACGAAGTGGGGACCCTTAATTGGATTTGAGCTCTAGAAAGGCGGTTTTGGGACGACACAGATTCTCACTGGATGTGAGCTGTTCTCTAAGCCACTGTCGAGCTTTGAGCATTTTAATGTTCCAGGTACCTGCAGGCACTTTAATACAATAAACTTTATTGCCGACTTTTGGAGTTCTTGTCACAAATTACGGATTTTGAAAACATCAGAGAACGAATATGAATCCTACTGGATATTCTGGTAATCCGATCTAATGCATACAGTACATAATGCAAAAACGCTCAGGAAGATTACTGTCTGGTCACTGACAATCCAGATTCTTCCTTTTCAAAGAAGAGATTAGTCTAAAATTTGCTATTAAGTTTTTTTTAAAATGTTCTTTTTCCTTCAGTTTTCATTCTACAGACTGAGGAGACTGACAGAAATCCTGAGGCAAAAATGAATAACTAAATAACTAAAATCATTTAAACTGACTTTGCAATGATTGCTGGGAATGTGTACAACCAGCATTTCCCAGAATCCTTTGTAGACATCCTTTGTGGCATTTTTTGAATTAACATCCTGTGCCTTATGGGTAAAAGTGTTTTCAAATCTAAATGTTCAAATCAATTTGATACATGCAACAATTTTCATGTGTTATAAATACTGAAGCAACTGAAATATGATAAAAACGAATTCATAAAAACTAACTATAACAGTGTATTTACGCTGTTTATCTAAGGTGAGATGTGCATATTATCACATGTCCGCGCAACAAACAGTGCTGTTATAATACTGAGTCAGAGGCACAATGGTGGGACACCGAACAGGCTATCAGAATAAAAAAGCACAGAAACCAACCATAAAACCCCTTCCCTGACGTCCAACGTCACATCCGAGATCGATTATTCACAGCAAGAATTACGAAACTCAGGCTTGTTTCCTTTTTTTTTTTTTTTTCCTTTGATTTTATTTAACCTTCTCTAAGCTGCGTGTAATTTTTCTCACTCCACAGTTTCATATTAGTCACTACTAAATTAGATCAGTGTTCCGTCACTGCAGAGGCAGTCAACTACACGAGACCTCAAACCAAGACGCCACACCTCAGGCTCTCCTTTGACTGCACGTCGACAGTAACTCGTCAGAAAGACCACACCGGCGTCCCGAAACGCGGTTACGGTACTCGCCGTCACTGACTTCGCTTCAAATCTGTCTAATGAATATCAGATTTTTACGACTTTGGGCTTCCATTGGGCTTCAGCTTTAAACGCTAAACTTTTTTTTCAACGGCAAGATTTAGCACGAATCGAAAATGTTTTGTGTACTGTTTTGTGTAGCTGAGCTATCTAACGCTCAGAATTCCATTTGCTTTGAGGAATGAGTGACATTTTTTTTGTTGTTGTTTTTTTTGCGTGAGGGCAAATGAAATCGTAAGTAAGTGGTTGCTTTGGTCACTTTCCAGACAATACTGATGTGTCTTTAGAGGAGGAGGACCTGAGACTTGGCATGGTGGTTTGAGTCCTTGTTTAAAACACAACATCTCTAGTGCTATCTGTACAACATTCAACAGACACAATTTTTTTTTTCTCAACTTGCTTTTTTTTTCTGTAATACTAAAAAACAATAATAATAATAATAATAATTATAAAGAAGAAGAGCTTGATCCCATCTCGTCGGCATCAAAAAGAATATCACACAAATAAAAACAATAAGTTCTACAAAAAAAAAGAAAAAAAAAAAAAAAAAAAAGGCCTCAACTCTAGATAGTATATCCCATTCCAGTGGTGCTTGAGAAAGAAAGAAAGAAAGAAACAAAGAAAGAAAGAGAGGAAGTAATGAAAGGCTGAGGTGACCGAGAGATGAACGGATGAAGGGGCCCAAGAAATGGGAAAAGGGGGTTACCAGTGAGGTAACACATAAATCAATCAAACAAATGGAATGGAATGTTAAGGGCCAGTTTAGAACCTTTCAAAACAGAGAAGGAGAGAGAGAAGGGGCAAAGCCCAGATAAAGAGAGATAAATGGAACTACAAAAAAAAAGAGAAAAAAAAAGGCGGTTAGATGTAGAGTGAGAAAGAAAAAAAAAAGAGAGAGAGAGACTAGGCAAAAGGGATAAAGTATGAACTAAGTGCTTTTGGTGAGCATTATAAAAAAGATTTCAGGAAGTGCTCTAAACAGAAGGCACAGTGGCTTTGACTGTAGTGTTTAAGGACAAACACCACGTTGGGGTGACAAAACAAAAAACAAAACAAAACAAAAAAATAACACAAACTCATAAGGTGCTCTACAAGTAAATTGAGTAGAATAACGCACATTTGACAAAGTAAGGCCAACAGCTCCAGTCACTGGCCCCTGTATCCATCAATCAGTGGCACACAAAAAAAAGGGGGGTGGGGGGCGGGACAAAGTTACAGCTTATCCAATCAAACAGTTCTGTTCCAAAAACACGTGATTGGACATGGAATGGAATGTGTCCAATTTATGTTCAGAACAAGTAGCGTGATTGAGAGAAGTAATTCTTATGGACTACAGTCAATACTTTGATACTCAACGCTCGATATGTTTTAAACAACTTAAATAAGAATAGCCTACAAATGAGTGCAAATAAAGCAAATATACTACTGTGTTTAAGTAGTGGTTTGGACTGGTGAAATATTGTTGTACAAACATTATAACATCATAGTGTTATAACGTTATTTAAACGTTATAACACCATGATGTTATAACGTTTAAATAAATCATCTCATAACTTAATTTGCAAGCAACATATTTTGCTTTGAAAAAGATTTACCGATTGATTAATTCATTCACTGATTCATTAGTTGATTGATTTATTGATCGACTGATTGATTGGGTGATTGATTGGGATCAGTGGATTGACTCCGTAGCATTACTTTTGCACCTTGAAAACAAAGTGACTCAATTTTTGATAACAAAGAAAACAAATTTGGTTGAAGTTCAAAGGCAAATGAAAATCTACTTTGGAAAAAAATAAACTTTGCACAGTGCTCTTAGGACATTCCAAACCAGTTCTCATATACCCATTATAACTATTATTATTACTAATATTCATACCCCTTTCTTCACGTTAAGACTCTCTTCTTGAAATAAAAACAACATAAAAACTTTTTTTTTTCTTCTTATTTTTGTTTTCTTGTCCTTATAAAAGCTACACATTTTCTACTGGGATGTCTATGAATTTGTTAGTGTTTTTTTTAATAATTATTTATCGCTGTTCTTTAAAAACAAACAGTCAAACAAACAAGAAGGAGCAAAAAAAAAAAAAAAAACCCTACTGTTCTCTACAACAACATACTCAAGAGTACAGTTCATTTTTTGTTTTAGTCCTGGTCCACTGGGACAACTCTCCTTCTTTGATTCGGGATGGTTTAACGGAGAGACAGAAAGAGGAATACAAGAGAAGTAAGACCCAGTTTCAATATCTTCAGGCTGTTGACTTCTTCAGTTTGAAAAAAAAAGCAAAAAACAAAAAAGAGAGAAGCCTGAAATCAGAACCCAGTCATACTCTCTATCCGCTCTGTGACATTAGTTCAGCTCTGCTGAAACGTTCCAACCGAATGTGGCGGTATTTTCAGCCGTAAACACTGACGTGTGGTCACTTGGCCAGCTGTTTTAGTGTGTGTGCAGGGCTTATCGTGTTCTGGGATGTTCCAGAACATTCCACTGTTCAACACAGAGACAAGCACAAATAAAAACCACACACACACACACACACACACACACACATACACACATACAAACGCACTGCAGCTACAGATCTCTGAAACTTCTCCAAAAAGTTTCTACATCTTCGAATCATTAAGAATACACGCAGTATGATTGGGTCGCATTGCTCCTATGTTGTGCAGAGGTGTATGAATCCTCCATACATGTATATATCACCAGGCACTGAGAGAGAAAGAGAAGAGAAGAGAAAGATAGCAGACTTTCCATTTTATATAACTGTGGAAACACCCGTCAGACCTATGAGGCAGAGAGGGTATGGGTCATTATCATGTACATTGTGGGACATACATTTCTTTCCTGAAGTGTAAAATGTGATGTGATTGAACAGATATTGACTGTTGGCAGACAGTATTCCAAAGCAGTACCATTCCATGTTTCTGTCTGGCGTTTGGTCAATGATAATACAGAAGTGTAATGGAGACACTCCTTTGGTTAACTATTACTTAAAATGGTCTGAACTTTTTTTTTTTTTTTTGTGAATCTTTACGGTAAAGGCTATATCACTACTATTGTCTTGATGAAGCTGGATCCGTTTGTTCAACAGTAATCTTCAGATTACTGATGTGGCTTAAGGTTTCTCTCTCTCTATCTTCTTCTTTTTTTTTTTCCTTCTGGTTCCCGTGATCAACATTCCCTGCTCTTTTCCAGTAATAGCCAAAGGCATGGTAGCAGAAAAAACAAAAAAAAAAAGAACTATAGAAATATGACTTGGCAAAACAGACAAGATGACTACAATCAAGGCTTGATCAGTCCTGAATAGACAGGCTACAACTAGCATATAATACTGGATATCTCTCTGTGCGTGTGCGCGCATGTGTCGGTGTGTTTGTGTGTGTGTGTGTGTGTGTTTGTGTGTGTGTCTGCGTGTGTATTTGCATGAGAGGTAAAGAGAGCAAAATAAACGGCTAAGAAATTTGGGCAGCACTCTGAGGGCCACGATTTCTGTGCCCCTGGTTGTCAAAGTGTGATTGAACCATTCTGTTTTCAGGTTTTCATGTTATCCTGACAGAAAAGTTAGAAGGCCAAAAAAAAAAAAAAAAGACATCAGAGACATCCTGGACGAAGTCCTTCATTTTCTCCCACTGGTTTCATGCTCCTTCTCCCTCCTTATCATTTTCTCTCTTAGCTCCCCAACATCTCCTCCTCATCTCTGGGTAAATCCTTGGAAACTTGGGCTAGAGATTCAGACAAGCCCATTCTTACACCGTGCACCGTGGAGAAATTAGGGCTTCCATTTGCCTCCAGAAGCTCTTCGTCTTCTTCATCTTCCTCGGCTCTTTCCTTAAGCCCTTGTTCTTTCAGCCCTCTGTTTAGCCTTAGGTTTGTAGGAATCTCATTGGCAAGGTCAGAGGTGCTCTCTAAATCTCCTTCCTCGGAGGCGACCCCGTTTTCCGCCCCCCTCCTCTTTGGGGCGACCCACTCCTCAGGGGACGCCACCTCATCTCTGTCGTTCAGAAACCTCCACAGAGCGAGCGGGTCGTGTTCCGACCCCGGTAGGATCAACCTGTGGGTGCGGTCAGCGCCTCCGGCAACAGGGGGAGCCCTCTTTCTACGGGACTTGCTGGTGTGGTTAACCTGTATATGCATGGCCATCAGCTCAGCGGATGAGGTGCGGAACGGACAGAACACGCACTGGTTCAGGGTGATGTCCCCTCTTGCGCCACTTGGTGACACTCCTCCGGACTCCTTCGCGATCCTTCCGTCTTGCTCGGCCAAGGGCCTGCGGGACAAATCCAGAGGTTCAAACCCCCCGTCCTGGGAGCCACGGGACACCGCCCCGCTCTGGCATCCGTTACTCGGCAACATGCGGCTGGTGACCAGTGGCTTCCGCCTGGACACTTTAGGCATTTTGGGAGCGGGCGCCTCTCCTGTCCACCCTCCCTCCAGGCCACTGCGGTAAAGTGCTCCCATCATCCCAGACAGGTAACGGTACTGACTCTCCAAATCTCCGTCTCTTTGGGACCCCCTTGATTTTCGGGCACTCTCCCCTTGTTCCGCAGCCCCCTGAGACCATGTCTGGCCTTGTCTAGAGGCAAGAGTCTCACTTGTAGCCCTTCCACCGGAGCCCTGGATCAGGGCCTGGGGCCTGCGTTGTTTTGGTGTCCCCTCTCGAGAAGAGCCAGACAGGGTAGCTGGGACACTTGGTGAGGCTGAGATGGGAGTGGTTGCCATGGCGTTTCTCTGCTCGCGATGGTGCCTCTGTAAGTGATACTTGAGAGATCCAGACTGAGTGCCTGCATAGTCACAATGAGGGCATTTGTATGGTCTTTCCCCTGAGAGAAGAAGAAGAAGAAGAAGAAAAAAGAGATTGACGCTTATATGAAATCATACACTGATTGCACTGATTGTAAGTCGTTTTTGGCTAAAAGCGTCTGCCAAATACCAAATTGTAATTGCAAATTGTATCCATATAATGCGACAAAGTGAACCAAGAGCAGTAACTCTACATATGTGAGTCATAAAACAGACTCACAACACAACAACTTGCAAGACGTTGCTGTAGTTACATATAAGATCAGACAGATGGCAGCATAGGTTATGAAATGACCTCAGTTTAGATTCCAGCGAATCTCAAGTTTAATCAGTTGCTGTGTCAGCATAGTTTACAGCAGTAGATGCAAAACATATTTGCATTCTTTTGGGTTAGTCCATCACCCAAAACCAAGAGGAGCATGTATGAGGGATGGATAAAACACTCTGCCTAAAGATTTTTCCCAAAGAACATTTCAGTACGTTTGCACTGCAGGGCAGGTGTGGTATGTAACAAAGTAAATGTATTTTGTTACTGTGCTGACATAGCATACTGGCTTATTGTTTCTCTGACTGAGTATCAGAAAATATGAGCAACTTTCTCTTTTCTGCCCTACTACACCCATAAAAAAAAAATTATGCAGTTTTTACTCCAGCATATTTCTACTGACAACTGTTGCTACTGGTTTCATTTTGCAAGGTTAGTCATAGGCCTTTTTTTTTTTTTCATCCTGTGGAAGCTGATTGAACGTGGGTGTGACTCACCACTGCAGGCTATTTTAAAACTGTTTTAGAAGCTAACTGATGTGTATTTACACAAACAGATGCAAGATCGTATGTATTCATGTGTCTAGCTCATAGGTGTAGCTACAGTATTTGACCTGTGCCCTCATCATCACCAGTGTGAGTACACCGGGTGACAAACATCAAATCAGTGCCCGAAACACTGAGGTGGTGTCGGACATAGCAGAGGAAAGCAAATTAGCCACCGGTAGTACCTGCCCAGGTGACCATACATGACCTTATTAAAATGAGAGGTTTACGTAAAGGATGACACACATACAGCATGAAATGCCCTTTCTGTTTACTGCAGCGGAGGGGGGTAAGTGTCTTCAAATCTCAAGAGGGCTGTGCTTTAGGTCATTTTTAATTAATTACAATATTATTTTTTTTTCATCTTGTACTTTTAAAAGTACATTAAAAGCCTGTTACATTTAGACTTTGATTTGAGGTTTTTTGGGGTTTTTTTTAAGCAGGGACTTGCCCTTTTACTAGCGTCATTCTTTTATAGTCGTATCTTTAACTCAAGTACAACATCTAAATATTTTACCACCCTTGGTGTTGGGTAGGCCATATCAGCTACATAGAAATTTGTGGTAATCTAGAGCTAGGCTCACCTGTGTGTACTCGCAGGTGCACTTTTAAGTGGTGTGAGGAGCGGAAGGCTTTGCCACAATACGGACAGTCTTTCACGCCGGTCCCCCTCACACGCTCACGAGCGGGCATTGAAGACCCAGATGTCACCCTCCTAAGTCCATTCTCACCTAGTGATTAATAGAGAAAGAGAGAGAGAAAGAGAGAGAGAAAGAGATGTAAGAGAAGAGACTTATTTAACTGTATTGTCACTAAATTAGTTGTCTATATTGTGGCACCTGTACCTAGTCTATACTTATGCTCACAAAGCTGTTTTGATTAATTAAATAGAGGCATTTAGCGCATGTCAGACAATTTGGAGCAGGTCTTGGATATGTTTATTAAGGGAAAAGATACCTCGGTCATTAATCAAGCTCGACTACAGGAGTTCAGACAAACAAAAAAAAAAGAGCATGAGAGAAATCAACAAGATGCTGTTGCTGATTTACAGTTGCTGAGACCTGAAAACTGATTTTTTTTTGGGGGGGGGGGGGTTCTTACCTGCAAAATGAGAGATTACAGAATGGAAACTTCCGGTGGTGCCCATTCCTGACTGGTGCTGTTTAGGATCATGCCTGCCGTCTTTTCCGCCACCTCTGCCACCTCCTCCACCTCCTGCACGTAGCCCAGCAGAGCTTTTCACGACCTCCTCCTCCCTCCCTCCATCTCCTCGAGCACTGCTGCCCTTCTGTAGCCGTTGGGCATGAACACGAGCATGTGCCACTACTTGCTGGAGGCTCCAGAACATCTTCCCACAATCAGGGCATTCCCAGGGGGTACTAGAGGCATCTACGTCATCTCTCGAACCCAGTCCACCCAGGTAGGCCCTCACTTGCTCTGCTTCGCCCGCCACTGAGCCGCGGGACTGACCCTGTTGTTGCGACCTCGATTTCTGCTGTTGTTGCTGGCTCTGCTGGGCTGCTGCAAGACTGCGTGCAACTAATTGCCACATAGCTGCTTGGTCCCCTCCTCCATCAGCTGTCTCTCCTCCTTTACCCCCTCCATTCCCCATTTCTGCCACCTGGGCAACTGCCTGCAGCCTCTCCATGCAGCTAGCACCACCGCCATCACCTGGCAACCCGAGATACCCAAGAATGGAGGACTTGCTGGAGCTAGTGCTAGTGTCTCTGTCTGAACGGTTTCCTGCAACCCCACCACCTCCACCTGTTATACCACGGGCAAGGAGAAGATTAGAGTAAAGTGCCCCTAGGGCCTGATTACTGCTAGGGGCTCCTTTGGACTGCTCGTTTCCGATTGGCCCCAAACTCCCAAGACCAGCCTTCAGCCCCAACTTGTTAAGGTGTACCTTCATGTGGTTCTTAAGGAACCAGGGTTCTTTGAAGCCGCGTCCACAAACCTGACACTTATGATCGAGCGAGTCCTTGTGCTTGCGCATGTGGCCCTTCAGAAACCAGGACTGGGTGAAGCGCTGGCCGCAGGTCTCGCACCGGAAAGCTGGGAGAGCAGGAGTTTGTGGAGAGGACATGTCCAGAGGGGCGGTGATGGGGCGGGGTGAGAGGAGAGCAGGAGTAGAAGCCTCTGGAGAGGGGTGGCTCTCCTGCAGGTGTGAGGCAAGTCGCTCCTCCTGGCTTGCTGAGAAGGAGCACAGCGTGCACTTGTAGGGGTTGTGGAGAATCCGTACGTGGCGAGCTAATTCCGAGGCAGTGCGGAACTTCCCTTTACAGGCGTGGCAACGGAAAGTGGGAGCTGCTGTCAAAGGGGTGGAGTCTTCCAGCTGGGGGAGACCCAAACGAGAGAAAGAGGTGGAAACAGGCGCGTCCTCGGTTAAGGGCGGAGTCAGGGGAGTGGTTTCGTCCATCAGAAAATGAGGACTGCTTGACATCTGAAGTGGTCCATCTGGGTTGATCTCATCCGCTGGACCTGAGTTCAGCAACTCGGGTGATGGACTCGTCTGGAGAGTCTGCTCTCGGGAACCCGTGAGTTTCCGTCTGGCGTCGCTGCTGCTGCTGTGGTTCTGCTGCGGTTTGAGGTGCGCTGTCCTGTACAGGGCCGCCGCTCGGCGGTCCCGGTCCAAACTGTGAGCTCGAGCGTGCAGGGACAGAATGCTCTGGAACCTGAACCTTTTCCCGCACACCTGGCAAGCGAATTTGAGGGCGGGACCAGAGTTGGACACAGACACACCTTCGTTGTGAAACAACTGCAGATCCAGTTCGTCACTGCAGGTGGTGCTAGGCCCTGAAGAGAGAGCTAACTCCAACGCCCCAAACCCGGGCAGCGGGGCGGAGGGCGTGGCAGGAGGGCTACTCTCGGACGAGGGACTACACACTTCCTGCTCGCCAGGAAACAGTGCCACGGCCGGGGTGGGTGAAGGTGGGGGAGACATCTCTTCCTCATCCACCTCCTCCTCCTCCTCCTCCCCTGCTTCTTGGTGGTTAGACGTGGGGAGGGAGAAGGGAGACAAGGGGGCATATGGTGTGGCCAAGGGACTGGAGGGCATGGACTTGGGGCTATGTGGCAAAACTTGGGGACTGTGGTCTAGAGAGGGCATGGTAGGAGGAGACAGGGTAGGCTCACCAGAGAGAGCCAGCACACACTCTGGGGGTGAATCCATGGTCTGAGAGAGAGAGAGAAAAAAAAAAATAACAA